>NW_008752117.1:112694-130238 GCF_000715545.1 Opisthorchis viverrini
ATTTAAACAGTCGGGCCGATCAGGCAAATCCACAAAAAATTTGTTAAGCCATGTGAGTAAGTAGTTTGGTTGGGTTTTAAGGCAGTCAGGGAAAGAATTCCTGAAATGTTTTATGATTGGCTGAGTGTTCAGTCTGTTGTTGCTGTTTGTGGCTAGTGGTCGTCTCTGTCTGTGATGTGAATTTTAGATCTCGTTTCAGGATGTCCATATTTTCTGAATCTTTCCTTGCCCGTGTCTAGTGCACGCGCAGTAGCGTATATTTACGCTTGGATCCTTGGCGATTTCCACCGCACCGATCACCAGTCTCTGTGATGTGAATTTTAGATCTCGTTTCAGGATGTCCATATTTTCTGAATCTTTCCTTGCCCGTGTCTAGTGCACGCGCTGCCAGTAGCGTATCTCGAAGTACTGTTTGATGTTCACCTACTTTTTCGGTGCAACATTAGTGCAATCCGTATTTTCACGGATTCTGATGTGCCGTTCCATGGCTGTCTAAAAACCTATATAAACCTTCGTGTAGTCGTTACATTTAATTTTGTATACAGGGTTTTTTTGTCCCATCAACCAAAAAGCGAATATTCATACGCACCAACACCGAGCATAAAGTCTTTCTCTTCTGGAATGCTACTCTAGTGATAGCCGTATCCAGTAGCCATCTAATGATGTCAGGTATCCCTGTTTTGTACGAACAATTTTCACGAATCTGGTCTTCCTTTCTCGATTGTTTATTCTCTCTGAATGTAAGTGAAGGGCGTTTGGCTTATCGTAAATAGAGAGGTTGTATTTTCAAGACCTCCTAAGCATGCACGCAGAATATTATCGCACTCGTCGTCCTAGAATCGCCATTCCGCTGTAAGTTTTTGGGCAGCCAGCAACGGCAAACGGTGCAGCGAAGGAGTCACTGGATTCGTCCTGGTTGATCCCGAGTTCACGTTTTACAAGGATGCGTGAAAACAAAATTGCTGTTGAAAACACATTAACTCAATTCACTTCCAGACGCCCAAATAAAACAAACAGGCTATATTGTTCGCGCGAGCCTTCCTTATTTTTAAGACTATTTTCATCAAAACGAGGAATACTATTGGAACACTGATAATACTTTCAGCTTGTATGGCTTGTAAGGGTTTACCATCGCTTCCTGATCAAAACAGGATAAAAGGAACTCTTGGTACGCGGATCACCCAGTGAATAAACGAGGTCTCTGAATAAGCAATGACATTGGTTGTTACGGTGAAAGCCCCGGATTTGCTAGGCAATGTGAGCAGATAAATCTGCACTACTTGGTGAGATAAAGTAGTGTGTAATTGGAATAAACATATAGAAATCCATCTTGGTCAAATTCGTTCGTCCGCTTGTCTTACACTCGCGTGGGGTTATATGAGAATCGCATTGAAAAGTTACACGTAATGGATGTGCCTGTATCCATTCTTACAATTCAATGAGTGGAATTTTATTAGCACTGAGTTTTGCGCAATGTGAACTATTTATCTAGTATACAAGCAAACGACAGTCTCGCACGTGTTTTCGAAGTCGACGGAGGTCAAGACTGTACAGACCTGGTGAGCAGATCGCTGTCCGGACACTTGTCTGAATTCAGAACTGTGGCCCACACAAGTCAATCCCGATTAGAATCAAGCTTCCTGTCCATGGAAAAAAGCATCCAAATGCTGTTGTGATAACTGACACTCCATCGAATATGGATTATCTTCCAAACTCTGCTTGCCTTGTTTAGGCTCCATGCCTCACTCTGCCTGTTGACCTTAATTCAAGTGTCATTTGTGTTCCCATTCAAGCATACGTTTACCACGCGCACCGAGTTGCGTGTGAAAGCAAAGTTCCAGCGGAGAATACAATGACCTTCGCCTACGACAATCTTGCAAACAATCCCAAATAAATATCGCGCATACTTTTGCTAACTGATGGCAACTTGTCTCTAGGAAACGCGTTTCGTTGTTTCCCTTTAACACATCTCTTTCCGGAGCCGTATTTCTCACGGGTGCAATTCACGGTTGAAGTTGGTTTGCAGAAAATTATTGGATTTCGTGCGCCACCCAAGATTTTACCTCAGAATTTCCTGTATACGCCATAGAACTCTGGTACAAGCAGCCTATCTTAAGAGATCCAATTGCAGCAATTGTGGTATATCTTCGCTGATGAAAAGTAAGTTTGAAATACGTGTCAGTAGTCCGACACTGGCAGTGTTGAGTCCATTATTCCACACATAGTTGTAACTGAATTCTACCCGTATCGCAATAGTGCCCAAAGATATCAACATTGGTGGTGTCAAGGGATATTCTGTACCTCTAATTGTTAGTTTCACAATTCCTGTGAAATTGTTTCAAGGTATCCCTATCAGTTCTAATATTTTAGTTTTAAACTCGGAGCTTTCGTACTTCGGGCTCAAAATTCTGCGCTCACTGCGGACTAATATCACCTCACTGACTTCTGTGAATGCGGATGAAACTAAGCAAATGATTTTTCAATGTTCCAAGGTTAGACGTGTCCTGCAATTATCCAAGGTGTGACTCGACATTGGGGATCCTATTTTCCATAAGAGACGAATTATTCCATTTGGATTGCGGGAAGCTGTTCGTCAAGCATTAACTTCAGTGCGTGGGAAAGACATACTGACTCATGCCAAGTCATCCAATTGGACAACTTCGATGGTTACACCACTATAGGCTGATGGCGTTAGTCCGAGCATTTGTGGAGACTACCAGCTAAAGCTAGATACGTGGTTACTACAACTTAAATGAAATACAGAGGATCCCAACGATGAAGTGTATCCTTTATCAGGTTCAGTTATATTCTGGAAAACGATCCAGACGATGTCTATCATCAAACACCACTGGGTGAAGCCTCTAGTAATCCTACCGTGTTTAACACACGTAATGGTTTATCCCGAAACAATTTTCCTCACTTTGGGGCGAATATTTCATTAGGTCTATTTCAATAAGTTATGGATGCCATTACAAAGGATTTGGAGGGAGTTGGTTAGTGCCGAGATGATGACATGGAACACGCTCCTGATGAAGCTACTCATTCTATGAGGTCGCGTGGGGTTATATGAGAATCGCATTGAAAAGTTACACGTAATGGATGTGCCTGTATCCATTCTTACAATTCAATGAGTGGAATTTTATTAGCACTGAGTTTTGCCGCAATGTGACTATTTATCTAGTATACAAGCAAACGACAGTCTCGCACGTGTTTTCGAAGTCGACGGAGGTCAAGACTGTACAGACCTGGTGAGCAGATCGCTGTCCGGACACTTGTCTGAATTCAGAACTGTGGCCCACACAAGTCAATCCCGATTAGAATCAAGCTTCCTGTCCATGGAAAAAAGCATCCAAATGCTGTTGTGATAACTGACACTCCATCGAATATGGATTATCTTCCAAACTCTGCTTGCCTTGTTTAGGCTCCATGCCTCACTCTGCCTGTTGACCTTAATTCAAGTGTCATTTGTGTTCCCATTCAAGCATACGTTTACCACGCGCACCGAGTTGCGTGTGAAAGCAAAGTTCCAGCGGAGAATACAATGACCTTCGCCTACGACAATCTTGCAAACAATCCCAAATAAATATCGCGCATACTTTTGCTAACTGATGGCAACTTGTCTCTAGGAAACGCGTTTCGTTGTTTCCCTTTAACACATCTCTTTCCGGAGCCGTATTTCTCACGGGTGCAATTCACGGTTGAAGTTGGTTTGCAGAAAATTATTGGATTTTGTGCGCCACCCAAGATTTTACCTCAGAATTTCCTGTATACGCCATAGAACTCTGGTACAAGCAGCCTATCTTAAGAGATCCAATTGCAGCAATTGTGGTATATCTTCGCTGATGAAAAGTAAGTTTGAAATACGTGTCAGTAGTCCGACACTGGCAGTGTTGAGTCCATTATTCCACACATAGTTGTAACTGAATTCTACCCGTATCGCAATAGTGCCCAAAGATATCAACATTGGTGGTGTCAAGGGATATTCTGTACCTCTAATTGTTAGTTTCACAATTCCTGTGAAATTGTTTCAAGGTATCCCTATCAGTTCTAATATTTTAGTAACTCACTCGGAGCTTTCGTACTTCGGGCTCAAAATTCTGCGCTCACTGCGGACTAATATCACCTCACTGACTTCTGTGAATGCGGATGAAACTAAGCAAATGATTTTTCAATGTTCCAAGGTTAGACGTGTCCTGCAATTATCCAAGGTGTGACTCGACATTGGGGATCCTATTTTCCATAAGAGACGAATTATTCCATTTGGATTGCGGGAAGCTGTTCGTCAAGCATTAACTTCAGTGCGTGGGAAAGACATACTGACTCATGCCAAGTCATCCAATTGGACAACTTCGATGGTTACACCACTATAGGCTGATGGCGTTAGTCCGAGCATTTGTGGAGACTACCAGCTAAAGCTAGATACGTGGTTACTACAACTTAAATGAAATACAGAGGATCCCAACGATGAAGTGTATCCTTTATCAGGTTCAGTTATATTCTGGAAAACGATCCAGACGATGTCTATCATCAAACACCACTGGGTGAAGCCTCTAGTAATCCTACCGTGTTTAACACACGTAATGGTTTATCCCGAAACAATTTTCCTCACTTTGGGGCGAATATTTCATTAGGTCTATTTCAATAAGTTATGGATGCCATTACAAAGGATTTGGAGGGAGTTGGTTAGTGCCGAGATGATGACATGGAACACGCTCCTGATGAAGCTACTCATTCTATGAGGCTGTCGGCATTAATGAAGCGATTTTCTGGGTTCAGTGTAGCTATTCACCCTGATAAATACACTATGGTTTTCTATCATTTTCGTGCCTTGGATGCACTGCATGTGGCCGCTATAAAAAAACCGATAAAACAATCTATCACCTTTGTTAAATGAGCCTTCATCAACCAGTTTACAAGAGCTGCTTTCAGCTCTAGGAGCACTTCCGTAATACTCACGTTTTATTACTAATTTCGCCAGAGATACAAGTTGCCTGTTTGATGTCGTACATTTCAACCAGTATAAGACGTTGCGTACCACGCTCCATGAGCGTCAAAATGTAGCTGTTTTGAAACTATTTTACACGAAACACCATTCGGCTATCATGCCTCTCCCGCTAGAATGGAAGCAATCCTTGAGCAGTGTGGTAGGCCAGTGATCTGCATTACCCGATTACTCTCAAAAGCCGAATGTGACTATCCTCAGGCACGACGTGAAGCACTTGTTATATTGTGTTGTCTAGCGGCTCAATGAGTATCTTTTCGGATCAGACTTCACTCTTGCTATTGATCATGATGCCTTAGATTTCTTGTATATTCCTAAAAAATCATTAGCGCAGCTCCCTGCCACTGAATTCGTACACCTGCACGATTGTTCATCGCAGTGCAAAAATGTTTTTAACGTGAATTTCTCCTCTAGAAATCCATCATGAGATTCGGATACAAACAAGTGAGATTGTTTATTGTTTCAACCATTACTAGTCAAGCGGGATGGCCTTGTTACTGATACTAAGATATATTCCTCTCCCATTTGTTTTGCGTTGAAACTTGGCTGGGAGCAACAGTAGTGACCAAAATTTCCTGTATTTACTGTCGCCGCCAAGCCTTGTCCATTGTCCAGAATGTTTTGTGCTTTGAGCGTAGCGTTATCATTCCATTGACTCAGCGACGGGCTGTTCTAATAGATGACGCTCTGGTCATCTGAGTGTTGACAAAATGATATCCCTGGCATGCTTGTCATGTTGATGGTCGGAACTGGATTCTGCCATCATATACACTGCTAACAATTGTGTTAAATGTGCACCAATAATGCATAACGAGTCTTTACAGTGGCACGGTAACCAGTTATTTGTGAAAAGACTTGATCGAGTTAATGGCGAATACTGCGATCCTGTTTTCGGTAAATACTCTAATTTACTTGTTACGGGCGCGTATACACGATGGCCTGAAATGTTTCCAAACTAAGTCTCTAAGTGCCAAACTCATGCAGCAAACATTGAACAAAGTATTCAGCCATGGATGTGCCCAATCGATTTTAAGTAACTGACAATGACACATACTCCATTGCAGAATCCCTCGAGTAATGGGTAAGGGGCGTTGGATGTCGACATTGAGTTACTGGTCCGCGACTTCCCCAATCAAATGGGCTTGCTGAGAACTTTTATCCGAACATTGAAGTCCGCCATCACTCCATTCTCGCCTGCTTGTTTTGTGGACTTGGATCACGGGATTAATAATTTTCAAATGCAACACCGGAATAACATTCATTCCGTTAATGGGGAGAGTCCCGCGCTTTCATTCAAATCTGGCTCTTTTAGTACAAGTCTTGACTGTTCGAAAACGACTGCAATTACATTTTTTTCGGATGTAATGGTTTACGACGTGCTACACGAAAAATACTCTCATCAACTGGTAAACTGTGGACTACACAACCGTGCGGCTGCATTTTCTGGTGCTCCGCCTTTGAAAGAGTTTTCATGGATCTATTCTATCTTACACCGTTGATCTGCTTGATTGCTTGATCGCTTGCTCTCCGCAATTGGCTCCGCTCTTGGGCCTACTTTATTTTTATTATGCGTAAACGGTATACACGAGCTCGTGGGCAATAAAATCACTTTATTCGCGGACGATATCAAGATATGGTCAAGCAGACGCACGATTGAACACAGTCACCGAGTGCAAAACGATCTCGATACACTTTATGATTGGTCACTGAAAAACAGACTACCGTTTAATCTACAAAAATGTAGAATGCTCCGTGTACGGAAGCCCTTTGCATATAACTGTACGATGGGTCCACAACCATTTTCTTGGAAGAAAAAGATCTGGACGTGTGGGTTAGCAGCTGTTTAAATAACTCCTTGCAATGCACAGCCGTCTACAAGCGGACCTCACAAGTCCTGTCGCCCGTAAAACGGATTTTTGGTCTTTTCGCTCGACTGGCACTGCCCCGCGTAATCAATAACCTCATCCGACCAACCATGGAGTACGCTATACCACCTTGGTCACCATGGCTTCAAAAAGATATAATTCTTCTACAGCGAATATATCATCGAGCCACGAAGCTGGTAACTGGATTTCATAAGAAACCATACGAAGGCAGGATTGCCAGTATCAACCCATTTGACTTCTACTATCGGTGCATCAGGGGAAACCTAATTCTAACATATAATGTACTGAAGATGCCTAATCATCCGCAGAAAAATCTTTTTGTCCGACTTCCATCCACAGCCATACACAATTTCGAGTCACTGATGACGAGTTTACCTTTATTAGCGTTGGCAAACATACAGTACGACAGTTGTAAATAATTCTAGCCAGTTAACAAATTTTGTACGACAAAAGTGAGGACGTTCATGTGTAACGAAAATAAGAAGAGTAATGCCTAATCATCCGCAGAAAAATCTTTTTGTCCGACTTCCATCCACAGCCATACACAATTTCGAGTCACTGATGACGAGTTTACCTTTATTAGCGTTGGCAAACATACAGTACGACAGTTGTAAATAATTCTAGCCAGTTAACAAATTTTGTACGACAAAAGTGAGGACGTTCATGTGTAACGAAAATAATAAATGAAGAGTAATCATTCGGGTGTAGTACCGTGCTACTCAGAAGAAACACGACGTGTGGGTTAACGCTCAATTATAGACAAGAGCGGTCGGAATGCAAGGATTTGACCCGAACCATAGCCCCTCCAATCAGCAAGTTTGCGCCCTAACCACTGAACTGCTTAGTCCGTCATTTAGGTTAGATAACCTACAGGCTATGGAAACAAATGGCAGTTCACATATAGCTTGTCCCGCGAAATGCCAGCTAGCTTGCCGAACTTCGTTGCATTTCACAGATGACGAAATGCATCTGTCATCTCGATAAATACACCGAATTTTATAACAACATGTTTTTTCAAAAGTGACCCGACTGAATCTCTCTGTGGGGACTTTTACTCAAAATTTTGCCGTATTTAATCACGTGACCTAACACTGTTCTCTTTTTCACCTATTCTGTTGTTTCAGTCTTGTTTCAGTGTGTATGGTGGACTGGGTCATTGCACTAATCGCGGCCCACCCAGGAAAACAGGAATGCTAAAACGTTTGTCAGTTACAGGTGATTGAGTACGGGGACACTTATTCTTCCAGTGGCCAGACGCGCCACACATGTAAGCACCGGCTGCTTTGAGCGTGCCCCCTGATACCGTCTTCGCGGCTCCAAGCTGTTCCGAGAGGTAATTTACTCTGGGCTGCAGTTTCTCCACTAGTGAACCATCCCTCATCTCGTGCGACTGCAATGCGGCCACTGGTGCCTCGGGCAGTTTTGGTGGTAACCCAAATTGGGCGCTAAGCGCCGGCTGCACATCTTCGACGAACTGGTCGGAAAGCAACTAGTGGCGCGACGCTCCGTCCAGTCACGGGAAGGCGCGATCCAACGACTGCTCTATGTCGGCAAACAACACAAACGGGCCAGATCCAGATACCATCCTGGTTGTATTGAACCGCCTCGTAGCTTCCAGACGGTCGGCTCGCGTGTCGAACTCCACTGGAAGGACCCCGTTTGCGGTGGCTTAGTCCATCTTCAAGAACCTCGTCTGGCCGCATCCAGGGCCGCCTTCGCCCAGCCCATGGGGAGGATCTTCAGCGTCGCGAACTGAATCCGGTCTGTCTTCAGTCCGGCGGCATTCACGGCCAAATCAAAGTACTCCAGGTTGGTTCGAACATCCCCATCCTCAAAGGGTTGTGACCACGGAACCTTGATCCTTATTCTGGTCACAGCACTAACTAGGAGGATGAGGGCCTTCGCTGCGGAGTATTTTATTACGAAATGTCAAATGACAAGTCACAGTCTATGGGACAGTAAAGCAAACCTCTCATATGCATCATAATTAGAAAAAGTAAACAGCCATCTTCAATTAAACGCGTCTTGCTGAACGTTCCTGGTTATCCTTTGAGTGTTTCTCGAGTCCAAGCAAATGATACAACTCGAGTCTAAGCGAGTTTACAGGAAGATAACATAGTAATCTCATGTCTGCCCCAATGGTATTATCACGGTTACGTTAGCGATCCATGAGTATATCAGATGAAGAATGATTATATTAGTTGCCTGAAAATATCCGATAACTCGTCAATCAAGGAGCCTGTCAACAATATGTGACTATGTGATGTGAATGAGAGCTAATAGCTTTACTGATGGGCAGTTCTTGGCCCAACATTTACCTGGTTGTTCCGTAGGCGAATTAAGGAACGACAACCAGACTGATCTAGTGGAGAGTTTATTCTCACAAAATGAAACAAATAATTTTAAGCACAGGTTTGAAATTGTTCGCATTCGTACTAAGAACGTGAGCATAAAAAGGTTATTTTGAAAGCTTCAGCACATCAGAAGGCTCGGCATGCATAACATCCTCTGATTCGATATACCATACCGTCAAGTATGAGCTGGTCTCAGGGTTACCATCTCTTGGATTCCAACAGCCAATTGACCTCGAGCATTTTTTGACATGTAAAAGCATACAATGGTTAATGTTAGTAAAAAAAGTCCATCAGCACAATACGATCTCAATTGTGTTGTCTGAGCTGCTTGAATGTTTACATGTCTAATTTTCTGTTGGGTAGATCACTTCAGTTCGTACCAGACGTCGAAGGTGGGCCAGTGAACGCGATACTCAACAGTCGTAGGACTTAAGGCTGAGTCTTCCACATGCGCCAGCAACGACTATGTAACTGCATTCTTTACGAAAAAAACCCGCGCAACCAGTGAATCGTTGACCGGATATTGTGTCAAAAGCGGCGGACAATATCACAGAAAAGTGGATAAAATTACGAGTGAATATTTGAGACTCCAAGTTACATATTGACTGGTCACCAAATGATCATGACCTCTTTGGAGGAACCGTACTCAATATGAGCTACTTTCTGCCAAAACTCATAGCTTTTGCGTCGTTCAATTTGGATACATCTAATCAATGACCCAAAAAAAACGAAGAATGACGGTACGTTTACAGGTGTTTCACTGTCATCGGCATAGGAAGCGTCATCACCGCGGAAGACCAATAGCTGCTGAAACCCTTGCAATTCAACTTTTGGATTGGCTGGCATTTTAGCAACCAGATACCGAAGTACCTGTAAATTCAACCGAGGTGGAACTGTCTCGACATATTTTCAGTGCTTGTACCGGTCAAACAAAATGCATTCTAAAATTGCTCGTACCGACTTATGTGTTCTGTCCCATTGCTTTTAAAAGCTTCAGTTTGCGCAGCAGTTAACCTGTCTGATGCTCACAGCACTACAGTTGAACACAATCAGCTGATATTCAAAGTGACAAAGTAGCAGTATTAATGGTGGGAACATAATAATAATAGTGATACTTTAGCTGCAGCACAGCTTTGGTATACAGGGGCCATGTTGCTCGAGGGAAGCACAAGGCCTGAGCAATCGACGGTTAGCCCAAGCCTGGACAGGACTCATCGAGATGCCGAGGCTCGACTGGAATTTCCGGACATAAGAACTGAATTATCATAAGCTCCCGAACAAATTGAAATTCCGGAAGCAACCTTCACGGCGGCAATGAAGTTTAACCTTTCCCTTGAGATTGACATCGGTTACCTACCATAGCTTCCAGCGTTTACATTGTGCGTTAGTTTCAAAGAAGACCTGCAGCAAGCTGTGAATGTTGCGGGAGGTTTTTGGGCTGCGAAAAAATAGTCGATTTTAATCAAGTCACGCAAACGCTTTTTCATGTTCAAACCAGCGTCTCATGAAATTTTAGATGTGTCACCACTGGTGTAACGGTGATACTACTGATCGGGAGGCACGCGAGTAGTATGTGTTGTCCGTAGAATTTCACTTTGGGTCGATTGAATAATGGAGCTCTGTTGCGGAATTCGTGGGACCACTGTGGAACATTCGCTTGGATTTGACCAACGAATGGGTGGAGACATCGAACCTCTAGGATGACGCGTTCGGGAGAAGATCTGCGTCCAGTTTTTGGATCTAAGATGCAGATTAGTGTTTTGCTTCCCTGTTCAATGGTCTGTAACCGGTCAGTTGGCATTTCCGAATAAATAACTCCACAGCAAGGGCCTTCTTCCTTTCACTGGTAGGCTCTGGCTACTGCTCAACCAAATGTCGGGTTTTGTCAGTAATAATTCGTCTAATTTTTGCCACCTTTTTGGAAGACAGCCGTGATTCCGTACATGAATTTATGTTTCTGTGAATTTTATAAGAGCCCGCGTTTGTTGGCCGGGCATGCAAACCAACTGAATCACCATGAACTACTTAGAATGCTTGAATAGCTGAATAAGTGGATCAGTTTGGGTATTCAGCTTCGCATGTCATCTAGCTTTCGAAAATTTCCGTAAGTACATCGGTGACTGCGGCGAGATAGGTTATCAAATTGTCTTTTATGTGCTAAATTGTTTCATATGGCATTGGTCAAGTACCGCAACGCTGAAGATATGCTCCCTGCTATTGCTCATGTTTAAACGTAACAACGC
Source organism: Opisthorchis viverrini (assembly GCF_000715545.1). Classification (NCBI taxonomy): domain Eukaryota; kingdom Metazoa; phylum Platyhelminthes; class Trematoda; order Opisthorchiida; family Opisthorchiidae; genus Opisthorchis; species Opisthorchis viverrini. Next base: position 124,180 of record NW_008752117.1, read on the forward strand.
AATACAAACAAGCTTGCTAGTGAAATCATACTGTTTACTCGTACATTAGACTCCCGTTAATTTGACGTGAGCTTTGCACCATTTGAAGTCACCCTCTCTCTCTTGCCCATTACATTATACAGGTGTTCGGCGGCGGAACAAAATCCACTGACTTGATGAACATCGGTGATGAGGTGTGTTAAGAAAGTTTGTGAATATGGATAAGTTTTCGTTTGGTGACCGGACTTGTTCCAACCACATTCCACATTATGCTATCTGAAAAACAATTGCGTAAAAGTCATTTTTACCTCATTCCGTCACATGTGTAGGATATTCAAGTTTGAAGTGATTATCATTCAAAAATTCAGCCATTCAGTTGGCAATTTAATCATTTGCTTACTTCTCAGGAAACACTGCCTTCTATGCTGAGATGGAATGAAACAGCATGAACGGTAACATATTCCAGGATAAGCGAGATCTTATGAGTTTCAGAAGTGCTTGGTAAACAATCGGTAGTTTTCATTTAAGCAGTGCTTCGATTTTGACACAAAAGCTTCATCAGGCCAACTGAGCAGGTCACCAAATCGGTCATATTATCAGAGCGGGGAACCATTCAGTGACCCTACTTCTGATGATCAAACTGGATCAGTGTTGAGTGAGGATTAAGGCTAGTGTCGGTTACTGTGGTTGTCAGAATCTTACTTTGGTGGATTGGAGGAGTTTCTAATAACATCTGACCCGGTTTGGTTCATTCGTGTTCCATTTCAGGGTGCACTGGCAGAATGTCCTTGTTATTTGTAAGGTTGTGAGTGCTCCGCCAATTTGGTTTATGCGGCTGGGCGGAAGTCATGTGGAATTCAAAGGATGGGTACTCTTCCCTCTGATGAATGCGAACCAACACGTGTCATCTCGACTGATCCAAAACCATTTCTTTGCACGCCTGTCAAATCAACACCTTCTATGATGTTAACACTGGGATGCTTGGCAAGGTCTTTTGTCAAGGATATCAGCCACGTGGACAGTGTCCTCGCCTCAAAACCTCAAACTTTGCTTAATCTTTTCAAGTAACAATATCTAGTGCGAATACGGCAACTGCCGAATCTTTCAGTAACGGTTGATATTTATCTAAGTTTTCTGGAGGCCTGTTCATATTTCTATCATGCTTTCCGATTCTGGTGTGTAGTTCCCTGGTTGTCTGTCCTACATAGATATTGATGCAGTCATTACGCCTAGTGTTGAATACGCATACTCCGGTTCAGTTTGCCGAGATTGAAACGTTTACTCGCGCCAGTGCACAGCACGAAGCATTCTCTCTTTCGAAAGCTATTCTTATATAACTCGTCTTCAGAATTCTTTGAATGACCCCGGATGTCCCTGGTTTATATGGAATAACAACGGTCCCGATTCTTTCCTTGTTGGGTTTCTATACCGGTAGCATCACCTTTCGAAATTCAGGCTAGCTAGCTAGGTTTACACGTGCCCGAAATTTGTTGTTGCTTCAATTTTGGCCGCTGTCCGATTAGCTGCTTCTGAGCACACGGCCCTTACACGCTTAAACATCGGTGAGGCTATGCTAGGGAATACCGATGTTGGATGGGCAGACGAGCAGTTCAAGACTGCCTTAGGGCCGGTTGGTTTCTCGAACATTGTGGTCTTTAGTTGACCCTAACCTTATGTGCCATGTAGTCTGTAAAGGTCTGTGGACTTGAAATTGACTGTCTCCATACTAAATTTGATCGGTGGTGGCAGTTCATTCAGATAATTAAAAACTCTCCAGCCTTTTTCCGTTTGTTTATGACAAATGTGCCATCTACATACGAACCAGGATAACTTTGGCGGGTATAGAAATCCGGCTAAAGCTCTCTGTTTAAATTATACCGTAAATATATTTGACAAAACCGGCAGCATTGGAGATATCGTTGTTAAAATCCGTGTTCTTGAGTACGAACCAATGAGTCAAAAAGCGAAGTAAGCGAGATTCAGACATGCTTTCATACCTTCCAATATTTAATCTACGTAATCTATGTTCGTTCTGAAAAGGTGGCTTTCGCCTATAACGGTCAATTGGCTATTCCTAAAGAATCCCTTTTCGGCACATGTAAACATAACGAATTCAAATCGAAAGTTGCAAGGATGCCATCTGGTTAAACAGTGGCACCCGTTTCTTTGTTGGTGAAGGCACGTGAATTATTAATGTAAGCACTAGATTTCCCGGTGAGCGGCTTTAAACACCGGCAAAGATTCTTGCTTGTTCATGCGGTGTGCAACTTATTCCGTCCAGTATCTGCCTCATCGGAATATCTGGTTTATGGATTTTAGGAAGGCCATAAAGTGGAATGGAGCTCCACCGCTGCAGTCACTCATTAGAGGAAGCATCGATGATAGATGAGTAAATTGGTGGTAAATTTCGACATTTTCATCCTGCATGCATCAACCCATCATCTAGCAAGAACTCACGGATTGCCAAAGTCGGAGAAAGTCACTCGGTACGGAGTGCTTTCTAGTCAGTTCCAAACGCAACGCATTACGATTCAAATGGTTAGTGCAGCGGAGGTTAAATGGCAGTTTTGTCGTACCGGTTCACAGGCATTCTCTCCAACATATGCAGGGATTTTAGGCAGCTATTCAAACATTAATCACACGTGTAAAACCGAAGTTGCGATCGCAAGTAAGAATTCGGTACGATTTGGCGTGCGCGAGTAATTGCCGTCGATGGATTATTTAACGGCTACATATATNGTTAACATGTACGGATGCAGATGCGCATTCGTGACACCCAGCCATTAATTCCCGTTCCCGCACCATGTGGAGCCGTGTATCTTCCGTAGATGGAAGATGAATGCCATATTTTGTGGTGATTTCGTCCTGTAAGTGAGGCCAATCTATGCTAAAGGGCCGAGAAGCCGCAGGCAGCCTTTTCATCCTTACTGGGATTCATCAGCGATGCGCATCTCGCGAACATCCAGGTAGTTTCGAAGCGCACTCTTGACGGTCGAACTGCTGCGTCCAGCAACTGTGAAGTTGGTTCCAAGCGGCGCATCGGTAGTGGGACCAGTTCACATCAAGATTGGACAAATTGCCGCGCAACCTTCAATAAACACATAGTATCTTCACGTGTTGACCGGCTCCTCGAATGACCAACTCTAAGGATGAAGTTTCACAATTCAAAGAAATTATCCTTCCTCCGACCTGTTAATGCAACTAATCTAAACTGGAAATCAGGGAATCACCGTACAACAGTTTCATCATATTTGGGAGCCATCAACAATCTGCGCCTAACAAAATTTGGAATAAATTTCCGACTGCTACGGGAGGCGTTAGAAGACCCACATATAAACTTTACCAGACCATTTCGATTTGTCGACCTAACTTACGACAAAGGGACCGTATTCCAAAAACTTCTATTACATGTGCAATTTTCTTGGGCATATTCTATAGTAAACTCATTAGATAGAGCAAGAATATTTCGAAGCCCCCAAGAGGGGCGAAACCTGTCGTAGGTTATTCAAGAGGTATCAGCATTTTTACCACTAATGTATGGCAGCTAAACAATAGCGTATTGGGTACCTCGAATATCGCCCCACTGAAATACTTAAGCAGAATTGTGCACCACCTTACAAATAAGCTGTTCAACTGGAGTCATCTGAGGCTCCTGGCAAAACCGAAGTCATGTGCAAATGAGCGTAGTTCTCAAAATCTGTCCAAGTTCGGTTCACTTAGAATGAGGTAAACGGAAACTCGGGGACGGATAACAAAGAATGACGATACCGGTAGTGAGCTGTCGAAGCATTTTCAGTAGTGTGACTTACAGAATGAACACAGTGAACACGCACGCCCCCAGAGCCTAGCTATTCACCGCTGATACATCAATGAAGATTTCATCTGGCTCATTGATTTCGGAGTGACCCTACAGTCTACTCATTAGTATTTAGCGACATGTATACGGAGTCTCTGCAATAGCCAGTTTGTAATTTATGTACCAGTGGATGCAGGGAAGCCTTTCGCCACGAAGGCGTTTATCAAAAAACACAAACTGCACCTTTTCGGATTATGGAACTGGAAATCAGTACTCTTTCATGGACCTTGTTTCAAAATAAACTATTATCATTGTTTCAAAAGAGCTTGGCTAAAATTCCGTAGTTTCTATGTGGGCAAAGTTTTGCTTCTGACACAAAAGGTTCATCAGTCCAAGTGAACAGATTACCAAATTGTCTAGGTTATAAGACAGATAGGGAACGAATCAATAAGTCCTCTTCACACTGGATCAGTGTTGAGTGTCAATTAACAGCTCTTGTCTGCTAGTGTTGTTTCAACTGTGTTCCGATCGCTTTGCGTTCCCTAATCTTGCACTCCAGTGTGCTTCGCTTCATGATTTGCCTCGGGTGCCACTGGTAGATCCTTGATGTTTGCGGGCATGTAAATTGTACGACAATTTATTTAGGGGTCATATGTCATGCTGTCTGAAAAGTTCATTGCAGACGAACTTGACTGTCTCCATACTCAATTTTATCTGCGGGCGCCACTGGGCCATATGCCGAATTAAGTCATATTTCGTGGTGCATCCTGTGTGTGCCATCTCGTGGCACTTGACTGTTAGCTTCCGTCCGAGACGCGTACGGGCAGCACAACATCAGCTTCATGGTTTATCAGGAAATTATGCCAGATTCGCTCAGACCAAACCAATGTGAGAGGCTCTGGAAAGATTCCAATTAATTCTTCCCTCTCACTACTTTATACTCCTTCCACTTAACGAGCAACCTTCCCATACACAGGACTCTGCCGCTGGAGTTGCACTAACTTTCTGGGATCCAGTTCAACGTTGAGGTTAATGGCGCCAATCTTTATACTTGGGGTCACATCTTCAGACTATGGTATTGACAGCCAATCAGCCGGGTGGCTCTCTTTACCTGGCACGTGTCGGATCGTAAAGTCATAATCTTGATACCGAGCTGCCTAGTGCGCGAGCTTTCCGCAATGAATTTTCATGATTCTGGTTCACCCGAAGGGCTTGTGACCGGTTTCTTCATGAGATTTTGTTCAAGCAGGTATGGCGCCGACTGCGATCCTTGAATGAAATGTTCAGGCAACAACAGCTGTTGCAAGGTTCCGCGCAGTCATGGCAAGGCCCGATTCAGCGACTACTGCAGGCTGGCGAAGAATACAGTCGGGTCACACCCAGGTACCATACTGAATGTCCTAAACCATCTCACGGCCTCTTGGTGGTCAGCATGTTTGTCAAGCTCCGCTGCAAGAACTTACTTTGCGGCAACCAGTCCATCCTTCCGAAGGCCCATTCCGAATGCATCCAGGGACGCCTTCACCCTGATTCTAAGGAGTATCTTCAGCGCCGCTAAATTGCTCCAGTCACTCTCTAGTCCAGCCGCCACTGCAACGAATTCAACATCAAATCAAAGAAAATTCCGCACATCCCCATCGTCAAAAGGCTCCGGCAAAGGTTACCTCAATAAAATACCCTTCTGTTTGGTCCCGATGTTTCACCAGCTCTATTTGAACAAGCTTTGAACACCACTACGGAAAATTTGGAGGGTGATGAGACGTACCAAGATGGCGCCACAGTGCACGCTGTTGATAAAACTATTCCTGATATGCGTCTGCCGTCTTTACTAATGCAATTTTCTAAGTTCAGTGTAGCTATCCACCCTAATAAATGCACCCTTTGAGATCTATCATTTGTGAATGGCAGTGGTTGTAAATTTGAAAAAAAAACGTCTATCTTCCTTACGCCGCAGTCTATGGCACACCGAAATTGGGTGCGCCGAAACTATAGGCCTTTCCAGTTGCTTTTTTAATGGGGAGTTGGTTTAAACAATTTGCACCTTCCCGTGACAAGTGGTACGCAGCATTTTGTTTAAGTGAGTGAAACGTCAAGGTCATTGACAATCGCCGATGTGCATTTTCTGCCAGTTTAAGCGACATATAACACGAAACCGCATTTTAGAATATTTTAGCATACCTCGGTGCTCCTAAAGAATAAAATAGCATCTTTGGAGTACTTAATGCAAATGCCAGCCATAGGATCAGTCGCGGGCGGTTGTTTGCTTTAGACACCTCAGCTGTGC
>NW_008752117.1:130466-131737 GCF_000715545.1 Opisthorchis viverrini
TGGAAAGCGAATTTTGTACAGTGACTGATAATGATAGGAAAAAAAGATGATACTGAGCATGAAAAAGAGCAGGTTACAAGTGCTACAGATTTAGCAAACGGAATATTTTTGTTCAACGAAGCTGCTCACAACACATTTTCGTCATGGATCTCATATTCCACTACGTGCAATAAACTTAGGCGATAGCACAAACTTGATATGTTAGTCCGATGCCTCTCTGTAGATGATCCCCTCTCCCAGATATGCATTATAGCTTGTAGATAATACAGTGTTACGAGGTAGCTGTGGGCGTCTTTCCTATTATATCTATGACGTTCCGTAGGTGGCGACCACCATAAAGCGGTCACTACGATGACGGTAGACGTTGGCACTCATCTCGACTACCTGTTGTGGCTACGGGATCCGTGTTTATGTGCGACGCTATTTACGGTTCCCACCTATGCGCAGCAGCCCAATCCAATGAGTAACGACTGCCCCTTGTACTAGTATCCCTACTAGTTTTCACTCACCTCGAATACATGTTGTAACTGCTAGGCCCGCGTCTATGTGCAACGTGGATAATGAGACTGCACTTATGCGCCTTAATGGTAAATGACAGTCTTTTACACCATTAACTATACGCGATGCCGCTTGTCTTCGCTAGTTACAGTAAGTATCAGTGCAATATATATGTCGAGAGGTAAAAATAAAGCCTCAGCTACGCTTAATAGCCACATCCGACAGCCTGTTATACTCATGACCGTACTGGAAGTCACCTAACCTGGCTATTTATCGTCATACTCATACTCACTCGATGCTGTTTATGTTTGCTACCTTAAGTAAACATCACAACTGTAGTCGACGTAACCTACGGTGGCTACCTGTAATAACTGCCAGTCCCCTATGCATGCTCGTAGTTAACCATAATGCCCCGGCAACACATAATAAATTAACCCAGCGATCAACGGTGGTCATCACCTGTCAAACTGCAATCGCCACCCAAATTGATAGTGCACTCCCTACCCTCGATTGAACCCCCTCGACCACTCCCTCCATCACCCAAAACAATGAGCAGTCGCTCACCTCAACTACTTAGCGTAGCTGCTATTCGCGACGCAGAAAATAACGCCTAACCTATGCACGGCAACGTATTACAATGGCCAACGACGGCGCCATATACTCACAACTCCACGCGTTGATAATGCGCTCGCCATGGATTTACGAAAACACCATTTGCGAATTGCATTTTACTCATTGGCATCACTGATGCAAGCTTAATTGGTAGTCGCTTC
>NW_008752117.1:135079-140079 GCF_000715545.1 Opisthorchis viverrini
GCTTCAAGCTTCTCTTTAAGGCGTGCCTGACTTTCTGCACACACGACCCAGTCGTCAGCGGAAGCAAAACCATCTACTAAGGTGTCATGGAACTGGTATCCCTGTTGGGGCATCGACAATCGAAGAACCTCATCCATTGCCATAATGGATAATAATGGAGAGATTGGGTCTACTTGCCTCCATCCTCTGTGGCAGTGAACCTCGGAACTGGGGAAAACTGTCACAACAAATTCAAAGGACTATGCGATATATCGAACAAGAGGTGACAGAGCTCCAAAGGCCTCGGCAGATCTGACGATTGTGTCATGCGAAACCGAATCGAACACTTTCGATTTATCGACAAACGCCAAGCTGAGGTTAGAAGCAGTCGCCGATGAGTGACGAAGCAGGGCATGTAACAGCGATGTGGCTTCCAAACAACCGTCTCGATGCATAAATGCAAACTGAAGTGAGAACAGTTGCAATCTTCGACTCGAGCGATCAGCAAGCACCTTATGGAAGCAACGGACAAGAATGGACGACACGGAGATCGGTCTCAGTTGATCTGGTGATGTTAGATGTGGGACTTTCGGAAATGGAGACGGGCGGGCCCGAAAAAGATGTGGAAGACAACCTCCAGATAACAAGAAAAACTTAAATATCCAGCGAGCACATTAGCATTGAACCGAGCGTCCCGGGTCTCAGTTGATCTGGTGATGTTAGATGTGGGACTTTCGGAAATGGAGTAACACGGGCCCGAAAAAGATGTGGAAGACAACCTCCAGATAACAAGAAAAACTTAAATATCCAGCGAGCACATTAGCATTGAACCGGCGGAGCGTCCCGGGTGTGAGCTGTTCCAGGCCTAGGGACGTATTCCCCATGAAACGGATCATACGACGAACTTCCTCTACCGTAATTGGCTCGCTCAAGATCCAGTCGAGTGGTGCTACCCTGCGACTTGGTCAGCTATACGCGTGCTTTCGTGCTGAGAGCACTTGTTGACAATACTCTTCGGCGTCCGTAGGTGGGCTGCAGTGTCCTTTGTGTAAATCATTCCATGACAAATAGCGTACAGCAGACGCTGCCTTTTTCCGTAATTGGCGGTGTTTCATCTGTTATGTTGACTATGAAATTCCCCACGTTTATTCTGTCCNTGCCTCGTGAGAAATGGCCTCTTGGGGGAGAAGATAGTTGTGAGATGAGCCCAGATGGCTTAGTAAGATTCCTGCATCTTTGAACTTCGTCCGACGTTCCTAAAAGAGATATTACAACGTTTTGTTTAGTGGAGGGACGCGAACAGGCTTGTACCCCATCGAAGTCGTCACTTGTGGCAGAAGTATACTTGGACCGTTTGTGTCGGTGGCTTATGGGTTACCTTAGAATGGAGCTGAGCGTAGGTAGAAGGCAAGATCCGAGGTGCCAGCTGAATCAAGGTTAAGAGAATTTGGCAGGAGTTGTATCATCTGTTATGCTGAATATGAAATTCCCCACGTTTATTCTGTCCCCATTTGTAACCCCGACCCCACTTTTGTGTTTAGTGTGTATATATGACCTGACGTTTGTTTATCCTTACCACTTCACCCATTTGGCCTTGAGGTCATCCGGCAATTTGTGTATGACTTTGCACGTGTGACCGTCGCACGTGGGTGTCCGTTTGCTCCCTTGCTTTGTAATTTTGTAGTCCCAGCGGACTGTTTGTTTTGGACGCGTACCTACCGTCGAGCTTTTCATAAACTGTGAATTTCTCTTACCCTAATATTACCATACAGAAACCTAGATTTGATTTGCCTTAGCGGAGGTTGTGGTATTACGCGTCACTCGAGGACATCGTTCGTCCTGTACAGGTGGTATGGGGCCTGTATGGCGGCGTAGTTGGCTCGGCGGATCTGCTTTCGGTTGACCGGGATCCGATGGGCTAACTGGCGCCGACGTCGGAAAACAGTTTTCCAGGTGTGTGGAAATGTCGTTAGGCGTGGAGTTCCAGAAGCGACAGGATTTGCTCCGGTGTCATGATGTCAGAATGCGACCCTCGAGCAAACACCAGGAGGTCAACACTAGGAAGCGAACGGTCAGCATGGGATTCCACGAGTGACACGGTGTAATCCACGGTTTGTTGAAACTAGACGCTGTAGTCACCGGCTTCTGATGAGTAGGCCGTCGTCTGAAGAATGGATTTCTCAGTTCACCAGATGATAATTCGTCCTGTTGTGCTTGCCGGTTTTGCACCCGTAAACTGGTTTTGATGGTGATAGCCGATCGGCCAGGAAAATACTGCTCCAGCTCGGTTTGCGTTCCAAAGGTGGATACAAATTGTTAGCCAGGAGTAAGAGCAATTGAGGCTCTTGCTGGGACCAGCGGGTACCGGAATACTCCACCCGGCCAAGCCTACCTGTATTATGCTGGGTGGCGTGTGCGTGCCGGCGGTGTAGACTCAGGCGAATCGTCGTCGGAAAAAGGCGGGAATAATCAGCGCAGGCAAATTATCGTGAACTCGATGGGGGCTACCAGGTCAGCTTTCGATTTGCAGCAATTGGAACATTCCTCACACGTGAACTCAACGAGTCCCTACTGGTTGGAACTGGTGCGGAAGCGCCAGATGATTCGTAGTATACATTGTCGAAAGTAACCAGCACATGGAAACCAAACGGGGTGGTTGGCCCTGTCTGGATTTGCTGAACACTTAGCTCACCCAGATTGACGTCCAGGCTACCCGGTAGTCACCGGGAGGAGGTGGTTCAGCTTGCCGACTACAGGCGGAGATATTGACCACTATACAACCTAAAGCAGTCATGGTACCGGAGAAAATGCACGTTGCCGGACAATCAGTACGACGTGTGCTACTGCGTACACACAATCAACCACGAACTTACTAGGTGCGATGAATTCCACGGCTTCGGCTTCGTCTGCAGGGATGACTGCTGCAACGGCAGAAAGCTTTTTGATACAAAAGTAGTGAATTGCTGCTCTTTTGGAGTTTATGTGGACGAAAACAACGAAGAGTTTCGCCTGGTACACTTTTAAAGCGACTTGAAATGTACTGAATAAGAAAAATCTTCGACGAGCTAAATTATCCAATAAATCATCCTCTGAATTCAGGTGCTCAGCCACAACATCCATTAAAATAAGAATGTCGCGGGCCTTGAATGTCGTGGGGATTGAGTAGGTTTAAAAACAACTTTCAACAAAACCGCGGCCGTTTGGGAAGATCTCGTATGCCGGAAAAATTACCATCAAATGTTAAAACTTTATGTTAAATTTTACCTCCCTCGAACCACGGTTTGAGAGAAATTTTGGGTGTGCGTCTAGCCGCCCGCCTTCTTTAATAAATGTGCAATCACCAACCAATCTACAGGTACTACACTCTGTTATAAGAGCACTTCAGATGCTGTTCATGTACGCTAATTCGAATACATACATGTTACTTGTTACGTTGCGCTATATACTGGATTTGCATTCAAGTCCTAAAGGTTCTCCCGTTCGATTTTAAGCAACTCCAACATGTTTTCCAGTACTCTCACTAAACGCATCCTGGTCCAAATGATATTCAACCACAGTGGCTCCGTGAATGTGCTTCACAATCCCCTCCAGGCACATCTCACCTGCTCCGTTTGTTCAGCTCTTCTCTATTACACGAGTACATGCCATATGTTTGGCCATTAGTCTTGGGCCGCAGTGGTGTGCCTTTCTGTCCTGAGGACATTATGTGGCACGATGATCTCAGAATCAGGCCATAAATGTACTTTTTCCCTGACTTCGTCGACCGGGAGCTCTATAAGCCACCCAATTCTCCGTTTTTGCCTCATTTGGTCACTGCAGTTTTTCCCCAAGATTCTGTTCAGTCGCCCCAGTTTGTTCCTGACGTTTGTCAACGAACGTCGGTGTTTCTGGTTAAAAGTGACACAACCATCCACAATTCCTAGTCAGCGATGACGAATCTACTTTCCCATCTTCAGTTTTTAATCTAATAGCCACTACGTTTGTTAGCGGCGGTAGACATTCAGTATGAAAGTTGCAAACGATTCTACCTAGTATAACTCGTTCGTCCACGTAAAAATCACCTTCACATAATTTTTGCGCAATAAGACATAATTGCGGGCGTTTATGCGTAGTAAAAATGATAAATATAAATCAATCATTCAGATGTTGTACCTTGCTACCCAAACCATCACGGTAGTTGAGACACTGTCCAGTTCTACACACGGGCAGGCGAAATGCCAGGGTTGGACCTGAACCACAAACACTTCGATCAGTAAGGTCGCGCTTTAACCACTGAGCTCTCTCGAGCTCTCTATAGACAATGATCTGTGATATTTGTTCTATGGTTTTCGTTGTAAATCAGAAACTTTGGTAGAGTGAGGAGCTGGACCGATGTGCGTGATTAGATTCTGTCGTTTTCGTAACACAACCATTCCGGGCCAAAAGTGACGTGTTAAGTTCCCTTTAAATTGCTTAATCTTAAGTCTCCCATTGTTGTAGGCGAAATACATCATCAACGTTCGCTAACCTGCAACCTACTGAAATAAAATCTCAATTCATATTCAGCTTGTTCCGGGAATTTGGATCGGGTCAAATATCATAATAACATATGCGGCGTTCTAGCTATCCTCGGGAGTTAGTTGATTTATCCTTGGGACTCAAATAATACCATGAATAATTTGCGCACAAATAGGACTGAACCTACTCATCATTGAAGAGGATTCTGAAACTGAGTTTAATTTTCGATAAAAACTCTTTCTGGTAGATAGAGTCCCCTGAGAAGATGCAGTTAATATGCAAATAAGAGTATCTGTATCTATCAGAAGGGTCCACTTCCTAAAGGTAACCCCACGATGATCGGAACCTACTAACGCCCTAAATCTCCACTAAAATTTGAATAGGAAAGCCGGCAAGCATCTAGGCCAGTCCATCATTCAATCAATTTAGCGAAAGCCGACGAGAGTTCTTGTGCGCCACAGAAGCGCGATTGTATGTGATTAGCGTTCGGGCATGTCAAACTAGCACGATCGATGTCGGTGGTT
>NW_008752117.1:147579-173514 GCF_000715545.1 Opisthorchis viverrini
TTAAGGATTTGATGCCATACGGCAATGGTCACCATCATCATCATTGAGAACAAAAACAGAGGAATATACTGATGCTCTACTGCAGTACCAGCATCCTAAATTATTTGTAGTAACAAAGAAAGCATAATGGACTATGAAATAAAACTTAAAGCTAACCTACTGCATACAATGTGGTATCCTACGCATCGGAGACCCAGCCAGACAATCTGGATAGAAACTGACAGCATGAACACCACTGACATATTGATCCATTTTGACAGGCGTATTACGACGGTGTTCAAGTGATCCACCAGCCACCTAATCATCGGGAGCAACAACAGAAGAAAATACTGGTGCTCAATTGCCGAATACGTACCCCAAATTATTTGTAGGGAAGAAGAAATAATATTGGAAGAGAAAGTAAAACCCGTGGCTAGCCTGCAGCATACTACTTCTCCGGGTCCCATTCAGACAATGTGGATTGTAACTGACAGCCTGAACGCCATTGACATATTAATTCATTTGGACACATCTACCGAAACGAAGGCTTTCGGGAGATACACAAGCTGATGCATGTGTTATCATCATCGTTCACAATGACATCGTTGCAATCTTCCGTTCTCAACACTGACGCATTCCTAAGTACAATAGAAATTTACTTTAAGCCCTATTAATAAGAAACGAATCAAAATGGATGTTAAAACTAATTGGTGCTCGCATACTACAACCATTCCCATGCGTCTGTAGCCCCAGACAGGCGATGTCAATCGAAAATGATAACAAGAAATCCAATAGCATCGATACAAAAACACGATTTGCAACTATTTTAACCAGTCACGATGGATATCATATGGTCCCCGTCGATGAAGGCGAATTGCACCGGTTGCACCCAGTATTTGATGGACTCTCTCATACCTCTATGTAAGATCAGAGGCAAACCTGATTTGGAGGATAGCGAGAATCTTCGGACATGCAATCGATGGTTTGATTATCCTGGGGCTACGAGAGGGTCGTGATTGGTGAATTGCCATAAATCCTCTTCATGCTTAAAAACAAAAAATAAATGGTTCAAAAAATCAAATGAATCTCTACTGGCTTCTAATTCCACCGGACAAACCGTCAAAACTGACAGGATTATGTGCAACAGTTTTGCGAATTCCGAATTAGTAAACTAGGCAAGCGAGTATTCGAGTATTGCTCGACAAGCACAGATTTCTTTGTCATAACTAAAAATAGACCGGGATTGTTCATTTTCCTTGGCTGATGTTGTCACGTAAACTGCAGGTTTGGTGGTTCAGACAACAGATAGATTAGGTCTGTGACTTACAGAAATAAGGAATCTGCAAGAAGTCTAGAACTACTCAGAAGTTCGCTGACATTTCCTTCACAGAACGTCATTATTTTCACGTTTCTTGTAACCAACCAAATAGGCGCAGTCCTTGTCTTTTCCTCAAACGCAATGACGTCTTGAACCCAGACTGCGCGGAACTTGTCAAACACAGTGTTGAAAGAGACGAATCGCTGGATTCGTTTGGGTCAATCCGTTAGAAACAAATCGGTAGGTGAAATAATATTCCGTTTATTTTTACCGTAAAGCCACCTCGAAAAAGACTGCTGACGATAACGGCCAAACGTAGACACGTCCAGGTTTCCCTAAGTTAGAGTTTACTTTTTGTAAAAGACCCACGATCCATTTATAATTTCCAAAATAGGTATCCACTTCACTTTGCGGTTTACTGCAGATGGACGACAAAATATCACAGAGGTTTTACCGGTTACACAATGGTTTCCTCCAACCATATGATAGTTCGGTAGCAAAACTGAAGTTAATCGCTGAATGCTGTAGTTCATGTTATCCCCGGCTGAACGCGTCCTGCATAGAATCAGGTACCTCTTCAATACAACGATCGCGAAACGAGCGAAAATTAACCAGGCTTGAAACTTCGTTCCGTCTTGCTAGCCAGCGCGGCTATCATACCATATGTGGGTGACATTCTGAATGCTATTTCACAGGATCGCCGCAACAGCAAGCCAGAAATTTACACTACTTTTTTGTCCTATTTGAAGGAAGAATATCGGGAAACAGAGCCAGATTGGCAAGCCTCAATTTACAGCAACAATTTGTTGAACATTTTTCTTGAACGCATGTAGGCGAGGGTATCGTTCAAATACACGGCTGCGAAATGTCGGAAGAGAAGAAAAAGTTCTCGTGGTGTTGAGATCGCTCAGCGATCAAAGTGATGTCAATGTTGTTTTGATCCGCTATACGGTTAACAGCAATGGATAACACCTTTGAATATAGCACGCAAAGACCGATGTTAAGGGGAATAAACCTGCATTCAGAAAATCGGAGTATCAATTGCCAGTTTGAACGACTGAGTTTTAGGTCATGTTTCACGAACTTTTGCCAGATTCCCATTGAATTGAACACTAACAAATGTCGTCTTACTACAAGCGGCCTGTAAGTAGTTCAGAACAATTGTTCAAACAATGAATGGATGTTTCATTTGAGAAGTCGTCGCTCGATGAGTCAGTCACCGGTGAAGTGGATCGCTTCGTTCAAAAAATGGGTAGCGTTATATCCTGATTTAGTGCGGATAAATCAGGCTGTTGGTTTCTTGCTCGTGGCCGGAAGGTTATACGTTGCAACTATTAAGCCCACCACCAATGACTCCCAATAAGGATGGAACAGCTGTACATTGCTTCTCGGCTTTTCATCATAGACTGGTTTCTCATACAGAAATTCTAAAACATCCCTCCGCTGCCAATGATTCGCGCTGTCTCTCTAGAAGTAAGAGGGAATATGTTGTCTTGTCATAAAAAATTCGTCTAACGCGTTCTTCGTACCATTTCCTTCTCATGAGAAACCCTGTGTGACCAGCTTTTTTGTTTATAGTATCTACGCTTGCTCAGCAGTCCAAATGGATCGACCGCGCAGAAATGGAGTTGAGCGGTCTTACATTTATTAAAACAAATTCCGTGTGACTTTATCAATAAAAGCACCTTGACCAAACCTCTCAAACTTGAATTCCTTGAAAGTGACTTACGAGCATCATAGCTTGTGTTCCCTCTTTCGGTTGAGGTGTGGGCCTGCTAGACTTTAAACTCTCTTTTATAAACAACTGGTGATGTCAATGCTCCAACGTACGTTTACTTAAGCCTTTTCGATCTGTTCGCAATTTAGATTCCGAATGAAAAATTGTGTGCTATAACCGTGGTTACCAAATGAAAATAGGTTACCTCATATTCTGGGAAGGCAATAGAGTAAGTCCCACCATGACAAGAGTAGAAATTGAACACCTTGCCATCATGACCGCTGTAAGTGCGCAGAAATTTTGAGGCGCACTTGAAGAGGAGCTTATTGGCTGGCGATACCGGATCTAATCAGAAGCTGAGATAGCTGTCATTTGTGTGCTACTTGCATGGCCACATGAATAGGAGGATGAAAATTCAATTCTTTGGACGTGTCTTGGTTATTTCTTGTATCCAAGATATGGTAGCTCATATGGTTTTCGGAGCATGAGGGCGGTTGGAAGGGGTTTTCCACTTTAGAGAGTTTTACCTTCATGACGTTGGTAGAGACACCCTCAGCTCTTTCAAAAACTGGCTGTCGTTATCCACGATTAAAGTGTTTATTGAAATATCTGCAGCATATATACACTGGCGAGAAGTCATATTATAACCAAGATGAGGCGGTCCTACAGTTTGAACACGGATATCCAAGAAGCCATATGTTTTTAACTAAAACTTATCTGGAAATGTTCCGTTTGCTGGTCGTTGATCAGAGTGTTCATGTGTTCTCTAATCGCAGTGATCAGCTTGCAAACGTTTCATCACCAACCGAAGTGGCATCATGAGTGAATGGTTGGGCGGGCTATTCCCACATTCCTGCCTGATTTTATGCGGCCGTGACTGGCTGAATGAAGCATACGCTTGTCGGGTCCAAATGGTACATTTCGAGTTTCGCTGTATCGCAGCCTGCATCCCCTGAATTCCATCGCTGCTCTGAGCATTTTCTGTATGAGGACCACTTGGTCATAAAGGAAACTACTCACAAGGTTGCTGAAAACTCTTTGACAGCCCAATGTTAGTCCTTCAATGTTAGCCCTTGCTTTGATGAAAATACGATTTAGAATTCTAGGGGCTCACCTAAAATGGTAGCCTATTTGTTCTTGTGGACGTCTGGGAGCAAATTGTATCGATCCGTTTTAAAACGCAGTTTAATTTTCACGACTGGTTGTAAAACGTTAACTCTGGATTAACCGAGACGAATTCAATCACTCTCACGTTGACCTCGGTGCTGCTGCTGTTTGGCTATATGCTCCCAGTGGAATGGCAATTCCAGAACTGTGACAAATGTCGTGTGTGTGTATCCTATCCTGAAGCAGAGAATACAAACCCGTTAATTTTTATAAATCCGACACAATTCACTTGCATTCGGAGGAAATGAACACTTGAGAAATCCAGTCTATGGGATGCCAAAAAACTGAAATTTATTCCGTAGAAAACTGGGACATCTGATATCATTAAAAGGCTGATGAATATGGCTAACGTTTGAGTAGAACTCCAGAAGAGGAAAACATTACCCCATCTGCTGGCGCATTTGAAGGATCGGCTTACAGTTTATAGGACAAGGAACTGTGTATACAAAATGAAATGTAACGCCTGTACAAAGGTTAACATAGGTTTATAGACATCCAGGTAATTGCACAGCAGTATCGGCGAGAATAAGCGTCCCATTAATGACCACCGAGAAGCGTGGATGATTACCGGACGATCTTCAAAAATCCGCCAATGGCAGGGCATGCGCTAGAAAATGGGTAAGGAAAGATCTAGAAAATGTGTGCACCGTGAGACGGGGTTTAAGATTCACACCACAGAGTCTGGTGGTCGAGGCGATGGAAATCGCCAAGCATATCAGCGTAAACATAGTAGCGTGAGTAGAACCTGCAAACGTCTCGAGAACTGCCTTAGATCAGCCTAAATGACAAGAGTGGTTGGCAGGTATCAGCAAAATGGTCTGGCTCTGAAAGTACAAAATCCAAGTAGAATTAGATCCCATTTACCACCCCAACCCCATCCTCAAAGCAATGGTCCCGGCACCTTTGAGGAACATAGGTGAAAGTAAGCTGTGAACAAACCCAAGAGGAATTTTCCAGTAGGGTATCCTAGACTGAAAATGCAAAGACAAAATATTCGGGTTCAACATTAAGCAAAACCATCCTTCCTAACCAGTCAGTAGTAAACGTTAGTCATCTCCAATAACCAACATCAGGATGAATACCGAGCACTGATCAAGTTGGCTAGTCATAAAAAATCTCACGGATTGTTCTATGACTGCCTTGAAACCAATCAACCTACTTACACACTCTATTGGCCTGACAAAGTTGTGTCATAATCCAAGTTCTGTCATAATCCAAGTCGTTCAATACAGGCTTGCCGAGGGAATTCGGATATAACATGATTGATCAATCAATTACTTGATAAGCGTTTTTCCTTGGTGAAGTTAAGCATTGGATTAGATTACCCAGAAAAGCCACAATTCACGGGTTAAACGCCAATTCGATTCGGAATCTCAAAGTGCTATCGCATTCCACAACAATATTGGGAACGTTTCAGCCTCAGGATATATCAGGGCATTTGGATTCGACGAACTAATCTAACGACCAAGGGACGGTATTCCGAAAACGTATGTTACGTTTGCAATTTTCTTAAGTTTATAGTGGATTAGACGGGTTCACTTGAGTAAGTATATATTGACAGCTGGTCACATTTGCACAAACTTTCTTCATTGACGGGCGCTCCAGGAAGGGCGAAACCTGCCGCGGGTAGTCGAGTTTACAGCAATTTGACGAGTAATGTTACCTAAACCACAGCGCATTGCCTACTTCAAATATCGTATTAACTGGAATACTGGGCAGGCGTTTACCCCACATTCGATTGAATCGGACGGTCACAAACAACCAATTCAACTGGATTCATTTGCCTCTCCTATCGAAACCGAATTCATGTGCAAATGAGCAAAGTTCTCGAAATCCGTCCAAGTTTTGTTCAAATAGAATATGCGGACGATAGAAACTCGGGGAATGGTAACGGTGAATGACAGAACCGGTGGTGGGCTGTCGAGGGATTTTAAGCAAAAGTATGAGTACTGTGACTTCCAGAATCAAAGTAATCAAGACACACGCCTCAAGAGCCTAGCTACCTATCGGTGATACATTAAACATAATTTCCTTAGCTTGATATTCAAAATGAAGTTGCTCGTATACAACGACAATAACCAGTTGATAATTGATGTTCCAGTGAATGTAGGGAAGCCCTTTACCGCGGATGTGTTTATCAGAAAAAACCAACTGCACGCTTGCAGACAATGGGACAAGAAAATAAAACATTTCGTGCACCTTCTTTTCAAAACATATTGTTCATCTTCCGCTTAAGCGCGTCTTCTCGAACTTCTGTGGATGTCGGTTGATAATCAGGCAATTGTACTCGGGTGATATTCGACGCAACCCAATTTGCTGACCAACCAAAAGAGGCGGATGTTGACCGTGCATCACCGTGAAGGGGGGCTTAACTTAGTAGGCTGTATGGTAGCACGATGAGCTAGCAACACCGTTGGCATCAGTCACCTCCTTCGGCCGCCTACCACTTGTTGATCGGGGACTGCGCCTACCTGCTGAGCCTCAAGGAAAGCAGAATCCGTCGTAGGCTGTCGACAATTTTTCGACAGCCTTATGAGTAGCGCACTACAAACACACGTGTATCACGGTATCCCGAATATCCCAGCGCCTGAAACATGGCGCCACTGTGCAGCACACTCATTTGCTGGAAAATATGACAAAGGAACGATCCAGCTGGGTTCCTGGTGTCTCCCGAAGAAAACCCGATTAGTTAGCAACTGAGCTTATATTCGCTACCACGGTATGTTTTTTCTGCCGGCCGTCAACGAGGAGGTGACAATAACATCAACGGTGCGGAATTAGGGAATGAAATAGGTTCCGTGGGATAGGCTGCTCCTGTCCTGTCCTTTTTCATCAGTTGGCAACGCTTGCAGGACACCACATAATCCATCATTCCACCTCCCAATTTGAGACACTGAGCCGCCTACCGATGTAAGCCGCATGTCTTGGTGTATCCTATGTGTGCCATCTCGTGGCACTTAACCATCAGCTTCCTTCTCAAGGCGCGTGGCGTCACGGTGGCACAACATCAGAATCGGAGGTGTTCTAGGAAATGATGCTAGATTCAATCAGAATCAACCGTTCGGAGTGACTGACCGTTTCCAATTACTCATTTTCCTCTCGGTTTTTTATTGCTCCTTTGAACTAACGATGCGACGGCAACCTTCCTCTACTGAACTAGGGGTTTGTGATGAGTTTCGACATGATACGGTTTTTTCAACTCGGTATGGCCCCAACTTATTCATGACTGGGACAATCGCTTAACGTACTTTCTCGATCGTCGGGCACTTCTGCTCGGAGTTCGTAGGCAAATCACTGGCATATCCGGTAGCTCCACTCCTCTGCTCTAGGACTGCATCAGTACCGCAATCACTAGCGTCCGTTGCAACCGTGAACATCTGTCCGAGCCTGAGCGTGGCGGCCGAAAGAGCTAAGTTCAATATGTTGATCTGCTTCCATTGTCATTCGGTTTGTGATTAAGTAATACAGCTGCAGACACAGACAACTTAATGTGACTGCGATGCCCGATTGGAAGGTCAACTGTGTGATAGGCTCATTTAGCTGCCTGGACTACAGCAGAAGCTGTCGACTTGTCCAGATAAAAATATTGCAACCAAATCAGAAAATATGTGAGCAGTATGAGGATGCGGACCATGTATCAAAGGGTGATGAGGCAATGTTTTTAAATTACTCTGAGAGAAACAATTAAAGGATTCGAGTAGGTCACATTTCAAACTTCGAACAAATTCCTCAGCCCCAAACCCATCAATATGCAATTTCACATATCGTAATTCTAATTCGGCGGTTCTAAAATTTAGGAGTTGTGAACCTTGTGGACGAAAACGTGCAAGATATTCATGCCCTCACAGACAATCGAAGTGTTTTATCTGCAGCAAACCGGGACACATTCAACTTGTCCGTAAGTCCAAAAAGTGCGTCACTTAACCTCCGACCCAAATATTGTCGTGACTGCATTAGCTGGAGGCATTTCTATTCTATTTCCACCTAGTCTTTCCCGAAATTCTTCACACGTTGTACAACTGCTTCTTGCCAAAATAATCCCATTGTTTAAACCGGTCGTGTTGAGTCTATTACTCCACGGTCAGATCTAACTGCATTCTACCCCAGCGTCGTAATGGTGCCTACAAATGTTGACATTCGCGGTATCAATGGACATTCTGTACCATTAGTTCTAAGGCTGCAGGTGGCATGCATACCCGAAGTGAGAATAGAAGTTACATGAGATCCCATATTTCATAAAGATCGAATCATGTCATTCGACTTACTCGAACCTGCTCCTCAAGCATTAAATTTAGTGCTTGGAATAGTAAATGTGGCTCCTGTCGAATCATCGAATTTGGCAACTCCGATATTACCATCAATAAAGTCTGATGGTTTTCCTTCAAGAATTTCTGGAGACTACCGACTAACGCCAAACAACTGGATACTACAACCTGCATGCACTAATGCAGAGCCGAGATGTACTGTGATTTCTATCGGTTTCAAGTATGTTCTCAAAAATCGAACAATATTTAAAAAAATGGAGAGTATAGAGGGGTATCAAGTTAATTTGATAGTGCACGCTGCTGACAAGCCTACTCATGATATGCGTCTGTCGTCTTTACTAAATTGATTTTTTGAGTTCAATGTAGCTGTTCATAAAGATAAATGTACTTTTGCTGTTCTGTCCTTTTCATGTCTTGGCTACATTTTGGATGGCAGCGGTCTTAAACCCGATACAAACCGTCTATTTCCTCTAGTAAATGTGCCATCATCAATCAATCTACAAGAACTGCGTTCGGTTCTAGAAGCAATTCAAGAATACTCCTGTTTAATTCTTAATTTCGCTAAACATGCAAGTTGCTTCATCAGTCAAGAACTGCCTTCAGTTATAAGAGCACTTGTGTATTGCTCCCGTTTTATTCCTAATTTCGCCAAACTTGCAAGTTACTTGTTTGACATTATAACTGTTTTGATAACTGTTTTTGATAACTGTTTTGATCTTTGACAATTGCATATATTTCACTGCAGAAACACTCGAGGAGTGATTGAAACGTCTTGGATGTCGACATTTATCTACAACTTCACGCGGGCGAATGGGCCTGATGAGATATTTTTCCTAGAATTGTGATTTGCCATTACTTCATTTTCTCCAAGTTCATTTGTGGGATTAGACTGTAAAATTGATAGTTTCCAAATGCAATACCGAAAAGTTTCTGCACTTCTATTTCCTATATTGCTCGCTGCGTAGTACTCTTGAATGTGCCAAATCGGAGGATGTTTTGTTTATCAATGGTAGTGATTTACGACCAGCGATAGCAATAACAATTTCGCCAAATGGCAAACGTATGGTCACCAGAGATGTCAACGGAGATACAATGAACAGGTTGAGGTCAATACCAAAGGTCATTATGTAAACGGCACATATGATGACTCAAATACCAATGAGTCCTTTGTAGCTGATGCTGAGATGTCCTAATACAACGTTATAATTGGAAAACACACCAAATGAAGAGAAATTGAAATTTCCATTTATTATTGTCGATGCTGTACATATTCAACAATTCAAATACATACGTGCCACTTGTTACGCTCGATTTCTAGATCACATTTTTATACTGATATACGTGCTGATCTTTGTGCTCACCCTCCTCATAGATGAAATCAAGAAAATTTCGCACACCATTTCCAAGAGCGCCGTCCGAGCCCTTGAAGCCAGTAACAATTTTCTTCGTACCAAATTTCTGACATTTCTCTTGTCCAACTTTTCTCTGCAACCACAACTTATTTTCCACTACTCTCGCTTAACGCCTCCTAACCCGAATAATATTCTACCAAACTGGTACCGTAAATGTGTTTCAGAATTTCCTCCAACCAGGTCTCATCTGCTCCTTTTGTACACTTCTTCTCAATTATATAAATACACGCCAGATGTGTGGTCATCTGTCTTTGGTCGCACTGGTGTCCCTGAGGGTATCCTGAGGACACTCTGTGGCAGGATGCTTTGAGCGTCGAGCCATAAATGCACTGCTTACTTGATAGAAAGGACGCCGCTCAATAGGCTGCAAAATTCTCTCCTTGGATCCACAGTGTCACTGCATTTGTTCCCCAAGATTCTGTTGATTCGCCCCAATTTGTTCCTGACATTTGTCTTTGTCTTTGACTTTCCGAGTTTTTCATCAAAATGACGCAATAATTCACAATTCCTAGTCACTGATGACTCGTTTACTTTTCCATGATCGGTCTCAATTTCCCATGGCTACGAACTTTGTCAGCGCCGTAGACATCAAGTAGGACCGTCGCAAATGGTTTTACCTTGTAAAGTTTGTTCGTCCATGTGATGATGATCATCATCATCCATTATTTTGCGCAATACGACCTAACTGCGAACGTTCATGTGTAATAAAAATTATAGATACAAACCAGTCATCCAGAGGTTGTACCGTGCCACCCAAAAGAGGCACGTGGTTAGAGATACTATTAAATTCTCAATAGGAGCAGTCGAAATGCCATAGCTGGGCCTGAACCGCGAACCCTCCGACGATTCAGTTCACGCCCTGACCACTGAGATATCTGGAGATCTCCAAAAGCAAAATCCTCACTCCAACACGGGGAACCTGCTAGTTGTTCTATGGTTTTCGCTGTTAATCTATAAAAGTTAGGGGGTGAACGCTAAACCGAGTTACGTGATTTGATTTTTTCCGTTTACGTATTAAAAAAGCAGTCCGTGCAAAACATGACACGTTAAGTTCCTTGCGACTTGCTCAATCTTAGGTCTCCTATTGTGGAAACAAAAAGACACCACTTACTTTATTTAACATGCAGCCTAGGGAAACAAAATGCCAATTCAGATTTAGCTTTTTCCGGAAATTTCGATTTGGTCTAATATCTTACTCTTGCATATGGTGTTCTAGCCATACTTGAGAGCGGCATCGTTTAGGTGATTTATCTTTAAGGTATAAATAATACCACGAGTAATTTGCGCAGCGAGAGTAATGAATCAACTCGATATTGAACAGAATTCGGATCCTCAGTTTAATTTACAATCCGGTTGAAACAGATAAGTATACGCGGGAGAGTGCTGTGTATTCAGTTGAGTGCATCGTTGAGACGTAATCATTGTGCGAATGAGAGTATTTGTATCTATCAGGAAGGTCCTATTTCAGGAAATAACCCTAGGATGGTCGGAGCCCAGTGAGACCCTAGAACTCTGCCAAATCTGAATAGGAAAGCCGGCAAACATCCGGGCCAGTCAGTCATTCAATTTATTCAACAACCACCGATGGGCGTTCATGCACATCACATAAGCACGACCGAATGCGATTAGCGTTGAGGCATCCTAGAGAAGTACGATCGATGTTGATGGGTGTTCAGCAAACGCCATCAGTCTGCCGAGGTTATTGCCAGAAAGGGCCCTTTAAACAGCGCGAGCCTGTTTAGCTGTTGCACTCGAAAGCAAGTCGTATTTGGAATACATTTGTTGTGTAGCATTATCGGTGAGTTCCTTTTGGCCCCAGGCACGGGAATGGGAAAAGTCTTTTGATGTAACGGTAACATTCCATTCAATTAACTCCCACATTTACTTAAAAGCAAGGTATAGTTGAATAGTCTCACCAGTTGGTGGCGAAAAACTGCTTTCATCGATCGCAAAATTCTGTGTGTAACCGGAGTAACCGCATTACCGCCTGAGTTGGGGTTTTGGCTAGATACCAGCAGCTGACGCTTGAATGACGTAGGGTGCCAGTGGAATGCCCGGATGATACCAATTAGTTGCGATAGAAGGGAGTTTTATGAATGCTGCTTACAAACATTCACAACACGAAAAGTCACCAGGACCGGAACTTCGTGCTCTTTACCGTTTAGCGACCGACAACGTATTTCGTGCCGGTGTTATATAGTAGTCTGCATTCACCCGGCTGCGAACAGCATTCAGTTCACATTTCACTCAAAAAATCCTTCGGATTCTGTGGGTTCAGAGCTCTAGTCTAATAGAAAAAAAACTGTCCAGTAAGGATTAATACGGTTGTTCTAAGATGTACGTCTGTGGAACGTGTGAATCAATTGTCCCACCGCATCTACTCTATGGCGTTAATTCGTCTTTGATTTATTCGTCTGCGATATTCTCTCAACCTTATCTCAGTTGAACATTACAGTGTACGCCTACGTAATGTAACCCAGAAAGATGAGACTTATAGTGAGTTGCTAAAGGTTTTTCAAGAATCTTATCGGTAGCAGGTCGTTGCAAGCCTAGTCGTAAAGAGTTTGTTGTGTATCAAACATGTGGCTAGCCGCCCCGTTTTGTCGCTGAGTGTTTTTGGTCAGTTACTAAGCCGGTATTCATCCTCCTCTGGTAATCGGTCTGTCAATTGTGCTGATTTCTGCGCAGTACTGCGCATCCGGTATGTCAGAATCTTCTTCTTCGGAGTACCTGTATAATGTTTCTCGGCAAGATACATTTGGCTTGGAGTCGGTCTCCTCACGTTCCACGCTCATGAACATCAATTAGCTGATGAAACTTATACGACTATATCAGGTTGTGAGACGACAAATGTCAAAACAGACAATTCCAAAATACTCCATACCAGTCTGATTTTTAGACAAACTTACGTCTCTCAATGACCTGATCAAAGTATCCGATGAAAAAATAAATACTTAAAGTTGAGCAGTGTGTTTGAATCGACAGACGACACAAAAACTGTTCAACCTGTGTCGGCCGCCTGGCCTATCTTCATTCGTCATATGCATCCTTCGTGCAATGGTTCGTCAGATTTCTGGAGGCGTGTTGATGTGTTTACGAGGCCTGAGTATTCCTAAGTGCTTTCGGTTTTTACCGAACGGTTTCTGGACAGCAAGCCTGATGGAAAAACTCAACCCACGCTTCGTGACGACAGATAAAAAACAATAGGGACCAGCTGGAATTCATTTCATTTTAACAAAGTAGCAATACGGTATGTGCCCGTTGGAGGTTGTGGACAGACTAAATGAGGATTTCGGGTTTGTATCCGAGTTTGCACAGCTCCATTAGATGGGTTGTGTGGTGGGCAAACTCTGGGACCTGAAGACAGAGAGATAACATAATCTCAGTTAGGAAATCATTCAAGGCATGCAAACGAAATATTCAGCACGCATACTACGGATCGGGGACCGTGCATGGCTAACACAGGTTTAGATGGATACCTAACAATGCTTCCAATAAGACAGGGTGTGTTTTACGCAAGGTTCACTCTAACGTACGACAACAGGGTTCAGCATTCCCGAAAAAATGTGCCAACTGTGATGAAAAATCCCAATGAGGAACACCGAAGGTCGACCGGGGAGCCGAGATTAGAAAAAGTTAGTCATCAGAGGTGCTACCTCGTACAAGCATATCTGAATTTCGGACATATCGAAGCGTCTTTCGAAGCATCTTTCACTGCTGGCGAAGAACACCTGATTTTTCAGCTACGTAGCAGACGAGTGAAACTGTGTGAATTCTACGAATAAACATACGTCGTCCGTTTCGGGACTGATCAGGTAGACGCAGTCCAAGAGATTACGTCAATCTTAAGTCCTGAATGAACCCAAATTGGACAGGTTTTGACAAACGCTACTGCTTGCATTTGGATTTAGTTTCGATAGGGTACACACAACTGAATGATCATCTAGAACACAATTTTGATGGGATCTGAGGAAATGCACCCACTAGATGAATACGACGAAAAGCGAAACCGGTTGTGAGCTGTCTAAAACCTTTCAGTAAGCACACAGTAGTCCAGGTTATGCAAATACTTCTGCTGTGCGGAGAAATTCAAAATGAGCGGTGTCTGGATTCCTCTCGGTTAACCATTCTCCGCCATCAGATCAGATCGTGCGGAAGCAAACGAACCAGATGTGTCATGCGCGTTTCAATGAACTGCCTCTCTACAAAATGGTTGTGTGTTCCGAAAATACCTTCACTAAGAAACGACTACCTAAGGTTAACTCGTGTTCCAAAATACTGTTGTGAGACAGCGGTGGTCAGTAAGTGAATCGCTGAAGTGTGGTCTTAGAGCGGGTGACAGTAGGGATCCAAGGATTCTCCGGGGGACACTCTATTGAGAATAATCTGTGGGTGCTGACCGAAAATCCACGAACAGAAGACGTGATTTAACAGTGAATAATCGTGTCAATTATGCGATCGGTTGCACGGGATGGGGAGAGAGGATATCAACTGACCAAACGCGAGTTCAGTTAATAAGCCCACGGAATTTTGAAAAAGGCAAGTGCGACACCTGATAAGTAAATCTCTATGAGCGTCCAGAATTAACGATGCTGCAATGCCGTTACTGATGATATGGAATAATTCTTGGAATCAACAATGGAATGGTATTGATAAAGTGTGTTTCTGCTTGTCTGACATTGATCAATTCTAAGTGCTGAAATTTCTTGCAAAATTTCACCCGTACAAAAACCAGTGAAAAAGAGCACAATATCCACAGTCCAGAGGGTGGGTCTCACGGCGCAATATCTGGGTACCCGCGTCATTTCAAGCGTGATACTTAAAGGTAGAATCGAACGAGTTTTTGTAAAAAAACTGCTGGCCTTGTTGTTCGCAAAGATCGGGATTTGTACCACCGTACGCAGAATTACCAGAGGTAAAGTCATCAGACATTAGAAATTGGTTGTTAAAACATTGAAATCACAATACCCACTGAAAGTGAAACAGATATTCAGGTAAAATAAACCAAGTTTATTAGTCTTGGGTGTGAACACTGGCTTGTCTTCCTACTGTTTTACCACACCGATGGTTCAACCTTTTAGTCGGTTGGATGTCAAATTGTTCGGAAAAGCTTCCCTGAAATTGTGCGTAGTTGAAAAACAAAACTAGCGATTTCAGCCAGATTGGCTGGCCAGATCGTGCTTCATTATATTCCTTAGCAGTGTTGAACACTCGGGACATTCGGAAACAAAGAAAACGCATCACTGGTGTCTTGTGTCACCTCTAAACTCAACCTATTAGCTTTTCGTGGTGGGTTATGTCGGTTAGAACTCGGTTCTGAATCTGATCACCCTCGCCAGGCTACTCCGACGAGCTGAAAAACTGATTCGAACTTAACTGAAATGAAGTGAATTAAACTGAACCGAACTCAATTAGGTTACTCAAACTGTTGTAGATCTTGGTATATCCACATGCACATTACAAGGAATAGGAGTTACTGATGAATAACACTTGAGATTATTTATAATTTCGATTTAACTACATCACTCCCAAATTCCATCACTTGCCCTGGTGATTACGGGTGGAAACAGAAAATAACTTACAAAATATCAGGAAGGTCAGATTCCTGAAATCAACTTCTGAACGCCTGGAACCTACTGCTCCACCAAAATCTCAACTAGAAAGCCGGCAAGCATCCAGGCCAGTCAATCATTTGATCAATTCAGTAAAACCTGATTGGTGTTCTCTGCGCCCCAGCTGCCCGACCGAATGTGATCAGCGTTGAGGTTTTTCACAGAGGCACGATCGATGTTGATGGGTGATAACTAACGCCTATCAGACAACCTGGATCAATTTCAGAAAGTCTCCTTTAAATAGCGTGGGGCCGTTTTAACCTTTGCTCTCTCACTCACTCGCTTGTTCGGAATACAGCTGTTGTGTTCCCTTCTGTGAGTCTTTTCTCTCCGACACCAGGCACTGGAGCGGGTCAGCACCGGATACCTCAGATTGACGAATTAGAAGATATAACACAAAATGTTGAACTAATGAACACCATGTTGCGGGATAAGGCCCGATTTTAAGAAAAGGACGAGGCTGCCTGTGGTATTGGTCCCATATTTGCCCCAAAAATTTATTTGCTGGACGTTTAAATAACAGTAATTTTGGGACTGATGTTCGCAATACTTGACGTTGAAGGGTGTATATATTGACCAGTAATGTATGCATATGCTTGCACACACTTGTTTTTGTCTAACAAGGGGACAACTTGCCTGCTGGACTATGAAGTAGTGCGTCTTGAATTGATCGAATACCACCTCGAATCGCATGAGCTCATTCCCCTTGCACAAGCGCCTTCGAGTTGTCTTATGTCATGTCGCCACATCCATGACGTTGTCGCGAAACGTGTCCTTACCGATGTGGCCAAGCTGAAAGAAGCGAGATGAGTAGATGTGGGAGATTATAAAATAGATTATTAAAGATGTCTCGCACATCTAAACGACTCACATTGGATTTTGGGTGGCTTCCATGCATCCCCAATAACTATTCCCCAACACACTAATAGATTCTTAGCTACAATGATCTATGATTGTGCATTCAGTACCTATGGTGAAACCAACTGGATGTGAAAAGGAAAATACAAACGTGAAGTGCACGGTACAACTTTCGCCAAGCGGCTTCGTGTCCTTCATCGGTTGTGGCCTATATCAAGCTTCGAGACATGGAATTCAAATGCGTCTGGAAAGAGTATTTTCTACCTACAACATCTGATTCAAACCAACTAAACAACTGGGCAAAATGTATTCTTAACATGAGATCCTTTATGGCTGACTGCTTACTTGAAGGAAGAAACTACAAAAATTCACTCGGCTGCCAGGGTAACGAAAATTATCGACGATACACATTTTTATGTACATCACTTTGGAATACGTGGAACATCATCAAACTAATAATGGATTTAGATGAATATTTGAAGGGCTTTTTAAAATTCATGCACATTTTCATGCTGTGGATACACTCAACCGAACTCCTTGATTAAAAAACATATCCCGTTGCAGAATTAGGTAGTACCATGAGTTTTCACGTGACAATTTCTGTTTATAATAAACGGTCAGTTGTAAACACCGTGTTTCGTTGGAGGGTGCACCATCTATCCATCCATCTATCCATCATCCATCTATCTATTTATCTATCTTTCTATCTATCTATCTATCTATCTATCTATCTATCTATCTATCTATCTATCTATCTATCTATCTATCTATCTATCTATCTATCTATCTATCTATCTATCTATCTATCTATCTATCTATCTATCTATCTATCTATCTATCTATCTATCTATCTATCTATCTATCTATCTATCTATCTATCTATCTATCTATCTATCTATCTATCTATCTATCTATCTATCTATCTATCTATCTATCTATCTATCTATCTATCTATCTATCTATCTATCTATCTATCTATCTATCTATCTATCTATCTATCTATCTATCTATCTATCTATCTATCTATCTATCTATCTATCTATCTATCTATCTATCTATCTATCTATCTATCTATCTATCTACCTATCTATCTATCTATTCATCTATACATCTGTCTATCTATCTATCTATTTATCTATCATTATATTGAGCTATATGTGGCAAACCACATGGAAAGGCCTCTCGGATGAACGCTGTTGCTAGAAGTAACTCCAGTTCCCTTCACAAAACCTTTTAACTGGGGTTGTTGAATCAGTCCTGAGTTAGCCCTATTTTTCGAGATCATCTGGGATTGCAGGCTTTTCTTCCACTGAATTGGCAACTTATTGCAATGGGCAATTCCAAATATTGAATATTGCCCTGAACACATACCAGTATTGCCCCGTCATCCCAGTGCATCTGGAGATCAATAACGTTTGTTAAACGTGAAGCACACCACAAACAGACTGTTACTTGCTTATATCAATCGTATTTTTGTACACTTGCGCGTTGTGAAGCCTAGTTAACTTTTTCATCTGAATGGATATTTTGTCTTCCGAATGGGGCAAATCTAGGCTGGAAAACCGAGGTACATTGCATTGATGTCTGATCTTTACTGGAAGTCAGCATCAGTGTGTATCTCAATGTAGTGCGGAGTTACTAAAGGGTTTATCACAAATGATTGATCAGCAGTGTGATTGGCTTCCATTTAGACAGCACGCAGCGCCACTGATCGTTCAATCAGGCCCATCGAGAGGTAAATTTTCAGACGTAAGTTTCGGTCGTTGTTTTAATCTCATCTTCCAATGAGATTTGAATTTCTCTTGTACCCCGGTACAGAAACGTATGTGACATCCAAATCCAATTGCTTGGTTATCTAAATAGTGATACTGGCTTGCGCTTGGGTAACTAGATGCCTGGAAAAGCAACTTTGCCGATCTTAGTCTATGGAACCTGAAATTCCTAATCAAGTATTTCGAAAAATTATCGTCGGCTTCTAAAGGTAATGAAATACAACTGGCATTTCGATAAATACACTCAGTTTCATAAAAGTTTGACTTCCCAGAAGTCACCCGTGGCGTTTTGTGACTCAACATTTCACCATATTTCATCACCTGACTAACGTTTCCTCTTTTTCAACTGCTGGTGTTGTTGCTCCATTATATGCGTTTTCAGGTCACTCTGCGCGTCGGTTAGAGATAATGACAAATGGGACCTTTGTGAAGGAGACAGATCCGCTTATGCAGTTTTAAGGGGGGTTCAGATAAGGGAAAACCACCACAAGAGGTAGGACGATCGAGTAAATTAGTGAGCACCCCGCTGTTCCTGGACACCATGCACATACAACACATCTTTAGGATTTGATGCTCTATGGTAATGACAATCATCGCCACCTTCATCGGGAGCAACAACAGAGGATGTAACTGGTGCTCCACTGCCGTACAAGCACTCCAGTTTGTTTGCAGTGGAAAGAGAGAGGATAATAAAACAGGAAGGAAAACCTAGAGCTAGCCCAGAACAAACACGAGATATCTACCCTTCCGGCATTCAGTCGGACAATCTGGATAGAAACTGATAGTATGAACGCCATTTACATATTGGCTAATTTCGACAGATGTATTGAGACTAAGCATCCACCAGCAACATCATCGTCGTTATAATCATCAGCATCGTTCTCATCGTCATCATCATTGCCAGCATCCGTATTCACAATGACGCCTGGCTGCGTGCATTCTGAATTCACTTAAAGCCTATTCCACAGAAAAGAATCAAAATATATTGGAGAGGTACTTGATGCTTTCCTAACACATTCATCCTAGTGCGTCTACAGCTCCAGCAGATTGCTCAGGAGATTGCAATCGAAAATGATAACACGAAGTCCAATAACATCGATTCAAGGACATGAGTTGGAGCCACTTCAACTAATCACGCTGTGAATCAGGCGGTCTCCGTCGTAGAGGACGAATTACACAGATAGCACCCAGACTTTTGATTGGCTCTTTCATACTTCTCTGCAAGATCAGAGGTAAACCAGATTGGGATGATAATGACAAATGTTGGACACCCAACTGAAGGTTTAATTTTTCCGACACCACCGGACGGTCGTGATGACTGGATTGCCATAAACCATCCTGCAAGTCTGCTGTTCGCTTCGCAGACTACAGCCTTTGAGTATTGTCACATTATCGAGCGTCATTCCCTTTCATTATTCCTGGCGCTCTAGGAGGGATTACTGTAGTGCCTGCAATCCGTTGTCACATTTACTATTCTTCCTGAACTTGAACCACACTTTGTAACTTTGGTTCATATTGTATCATGACGTTTGTTTTAATGTTACGAGTACACAATTTTCCGGTGCGACCTGCTGACTTCTGGCTGAACGAGCGTATCTACGCTCCTGTGGACTGTTTGTTGACTGCTGAACCCTGTGACATATTTTGCCGTGAATAGTTTCCCTACCGTAGAATATATCACGCACGCGAAACCATCTGTGGGAAATTCCGACAAGTGAATATTTCCTTTCACATCCAGTTACTGCGTTTGGGTCGGTGTAGTGGACTATTAGATCTACACATTAGTGAGTCCCCAGTTGACTACTCATTTTTTCCTATTGTGATTTTGTGAACTTGTATTGGTTACTTTGCCTGCAATTTATCCAAACACGCTGAGAGGTTCCTAGCCCGCTACATATCACAAGATATTGTAGCTCAGATGTTTTTCGAAACATGAGGGCGGTTGGAATTTGTTTTCTACTTTAGCGGGTTTTATCATCATGACGTTTGTAGAGTCACACTCAGCTCTTTCGAAAACCCGCTTTTGTTATCACGATTACGTGTTTATTGAAATATCTGCGTCATGTATGCACTACTGAGTAATCATTTTATAACCAAGATTTGGCGATCCTACATTTTGAACACGGATATCCAAGGAGCCATATTTTTTTAACTAAAACTTATCTGGAAATGTTCCTTTTGCTGGTCGTTGATCAGGTTGTTCATGTGTTCTCTAATCGCAGTGATCAGCTTGCAAAATTTTCATCACCAACAGAAGTGACATCATGGGTGAATGTTTCGGTCGGAAATTTCCACAACCAACTGACCGGGTCGCAAGTGAACCAGAATTTCCATTACGTAGTCACTAGCCTTTTTGCCTTATTCAACACCGTGGGTTGAAACACCTCCTGAACCCGAGTAATCCAATAATGACCGACCCCGATTTTCACAGTTCTGAGCAGAGATTTGACCACTAAGAACTGTTCATATCTGAATAAATTTGAAACATGTTAACATTGGTGATTGATGTTCATGATACAGTAATAATCCATAGTCTAAAATTGATAAACCGGTTTTCTCCGAGAGTGAAACAAATCTTTTTCACCGACTACTTGGAGCTTTAACTAAAGAGGTTATCTAACAAAATACGTACGAGCATATCAAACACACGTTTCGTAAATCCCAAAATTCTGACCTGAAACACTGGAATTCTGTTCTTGATCAGCAAGTGCTTCAACAATATCTTCTTCCGAGCGAAATCAACTTTTCAGCAACTTGTTTCTATTGGCTTCAGGTTTGTCATCGCCTTTTATTACTTCCACAAATGTACCCGAGTGGGCATTATAAAACTGACGAACAAGCATGACCAATTATCCCTGTGACGATAGTGCTCTCCACACGCCTTCTATTCGCAGTAACCATCGATTTTCAGCCTAAGAGATAATTCAAATCTAGGACCTGCTCTCCATCCTCATTCATCTTATTTTCACGATGTCGCTTTACGCTGAAAACGGAATTGTTCGATTTTTGTTCTGTTTGCAAAGCATAATATTTGGATGTGATACTCAAGCCTAGTGTTACCAGTTGAGTTGAACATGGATTACCTGGACGCAAGACAAATTACCCCTCGTCTTTTTCAGTGGCTAGGTAATGAAAAACAAGAAATAGCCGCATTCTCGAAATGGGTATCACTCATCGACACTCGACCTAATCAGGGTTGAACATTTAATTTATGAGTTTCTCCAGCTGCTTCGGTTTTTGCACCACTCGAGATATCACTGGATATTTCCTCGGAGAAAGCTATTCGGGTACCTTTCGTGGTTGTTTTGAAAAGAAAGCTAGCCTACTTGATAACCTGAAATCAGAAGTCTGAAATCGGTCAAAGGCTGCCTACTCACCTACCGTACGGTTTGTATTATCTTTGGTACGCAGTCTCATTTTACTTGCACCCTGTGTGCCATGGTAAACTGGCAGAAATTTTTTTGATTGCTGCGTACCGGAACACGGACTTCCTTTTCCACGCAGAATTTCCCACGTATGTCGAATAGTAAGAAATGAAAGGCTCACAAATTCTTTTGCAGTTTTTTCTCTGGCTGGTTTTGGAATGAATTTGCACCATATGGAATGCATGTTTTATTACACTGTCAATTTTGTAAGTCACTTAATTAAGCCAACGTTACTGCATTATTTGAGAGTTTTGGGTAACATGATGAAGCTCCAATATCACGTCAGTTGTTTAGTGGTGGCTTGAAGACCACCGAATTAGTCTTTTATAAAACACCATACATTTTACTCCCAGACCGTGAATTCGCGCTGCATGAAACAACAATAAAATCTTGTGTTTGACGAATTACGTGAATCATGGTATGCAATTCAGGAACACCTGTGTTTAACAGGACCGGAGAATCGGTCACAAATAAAGAGAACTATCGTTGCACGACAGTGATATAATGACGAAAGCTAACAAAAGCCACGCAATATTAGTCCATTAGTATTCCGATCATTTGTGGTTCCTACGAACCACCTTTTCGAATGAAGCATCACTGACATGGAGAAAACTAGGTAGGACCATTAGAGCAATTCATACTTTGAAAACCCTTATTTGCGGGAATAGGAGCCACTTCTGTGCCTCAAACAAATGGAAAATAAACTGAAATCTACTTGATTTTAATAACGTCTTCAGGGGAACCAGCTACACGGACAGTCCGGTTCTTCAACGGATTAAATATTGTTAAATATGGATGACCAATTGTGGACACAGATGGCTTCCAAACATGCAACTTGGTCAATGCAGAAAAAGGTTGTAATAAGAAGCGAATAACGACGCATCATATTCGGGCTTACTTGAATCTTCATGTGCCCGGAAATTTATACCATGCGTCTTATGTGAATCAAACTTTGCCATACACATGTACAGCCATAGTGCGAAAAAGTTATTCACCGCAAATCTAATATGAAAATCAGGGTAATTTTGATCAGCTTCTTTAATGACTGATCATTTGCGCAAACCTACTCCAACAATATGTGCACATCAGTGATTTGCGGTGTTTTCCAGGACAAATGTGGATCATTTCTTTGAGGGCCAATACGCTTCACACAACACTGAGCAGCAAGCTGAGTTTACAAAATGGTTTCACGCATTGGCTGGGTTCATGAGTGTCATTACTGGCAACTTTGGTCCATAGGGATATTATTTTGTGTTAAAATATCTCAGCGAGTATACGTACTTGGCGAATTTGTTTGCGGTGCATCAGGATAAGTCTTGACAAGCCAACTAGACTCAAAATAGAAACTTATCAAAGGCTGGGTATCTGCTTACTGTGTAAATTGATGGTTTCATAAAGCTTATGGTTGATATAAGTGAGCGAAACCGGAGGTCACACAAAAGCTTTAAACCAAGGAATTTACTATTCTGTGTGGCTTTAGTTTACATAAAAATGCAAGGTTCTGAAAATAACCGGATGGTGTCTTTCAAGGTCGCACAAGGAATTTCGCCACTTTTTCTAACTTTTATTCTTGAATTTCCAATTCAAGGATACACGTAGCAAGAGTTCTTTTAATCCTGTCGTGATCAGGAAGCGATGATAAATCGGTACAAGCCATACACACTGAAAATATCATTATTGCAAATTATCTTGAAAATTCGGAAGCCTCACTTGAACATGATAGTTTGTCTGGTTTGTGGGCGTCTGGAAACATCAGCCCGTAAGAAGTCTCGGCATGCATAACATCCCCTTATTCGATATACCACACCGTCAAATTTGAACGAGGTCCCGCAGTTCCTATCCTCCGGATTCACACAACCAGTTAATCTCATGCCTTTTTGACATCTAACCGCACAAAAAGAGTTATGTTAGTAAAACGAAGTCGATCCTCACAAAACCAACTCAATGGAATCGCCTGTCAAAGGTTCTGCGGGGTAAATCACTTCAGGTAACCGATTTCAAAGCTTGGCCATTGAACACGATGCTCAGTCGTTGTACAACTAAAGACCCACTCGTCCAGATCAACCGGCAACGACTGGAAAGCTGCAATCTTCACGAGAAAACCAGACTGACCATTGATTCGAGGACCGGATGTTATGTCAAAAGCAGGGAGCTTAATCACAGAACAGGGATTAGAGGATCCATTGAATACCTGAGTATCCAAGTTACGTCCTGACAGAACGCCAGAAATTCTTGCTTGAAATTCGTGCATTTTTGAGCCTTTGGACTTCCGAAAGCGCCCTGAGATAAAATTCCTATTTTAAACCCAGCGCATCTTGTGATTTTCTCGCTTTTTGGCTTGACTATCATGTTGTGCTCAACCGACTGGTGAGGATTAATCCTTATCTCTGTGTTTACTTTCCTACAAGCTTAGGGCGGAATAGCGTATCTAGAACAGTGAGTGCGACAGCGTCTGGTGTGTACCCAAAAGAGTTCTAGTATTTTCGATGAGCCCGACGCACTTCATTTACAATCGGGGAGCATGAACACTCAAGAAATGTGGTGTAAGGAAGACCAGATTCCAGCAAGTTCTTCCGTACAAAACCCGGACATTTCACGTCATTAGAAAGCTACCAAATATGGCTAACATAGAGCAGGATTTCGAGAGAGCAAGGCTTCACTCTCGGTGTTCGTGCGTCTGAAGGATCGGTTTCCGATGGATGTGACTAGCAACTGTGTATAGGAAATGAAAACTAACGACTGTACGAATGTATCTGTAGGTTTCTGGACGGCCCGGGAATTGCACACCAGAACTCGTGAGCGTACACGTTCCATTAACGAACCACCTAGAAACGTAGATGAATACCTGGCGAAATTCCAAGACTCGACAATAGCAGCGCATGCACTGGACACTGGGCCCGACTGGTGTAATCCTTATCTCTGTGTTTACTTTCCTACAAGCTTAGGGCGGAATAGCGTATCTAGAACAGTGAGTGCGACAGCGTCTGGTGTGTACCCAAAAGAGTTCTAGTATTTTCGATGAGCCCGACGCACTTCATTTACAATCGGGGAGCATGAACACTCAAGAAATGTGGTGTAAGGAAGACCAGATTCCAGCAAGTTCTTCCGTACAAAACCCGGACATTTCACGTCATTAGAAAGCTACCAAATATGGCTAACATAGAGCAGGATTTCGAGAGAGCAAGGCTTCACTCTCGGTGTTCGTGCGTCTGAAGGATCGGTTTCCGATGGATGTGACTAGCAACTGTGTATAGGAAATGAAAACTAACGACTGTACGAATGTATCTGTAGGTTTCTGGACGGCCCGGGAATTGCACACCAGAACTCGTGAGCGTACACGTTCCATTAACGAACCACCTAGAAACGTAGATGAATACCTGGCGAAATTCCAAGACTCGACAATAGCAGCGCATGCACTGGACACTGGGCTAGGAAAAATTTAATGAATATGGACATCTTGAAACGGGATTTAGGATTCACACCGCAGCGACCTGTGGTCGAGGAGGTGGAAATCGTCAAGAATCTCAGTGTAAATAGGTTAGCGTATGTAGAACTTGCAAGCCTGTGGAGAGCTGCCTTTGGTCATCCGATATGACCCAAGGCGGTGTGCGGGTATCAGGAAAATGGTCTGGGTCTAAGAGTACAAAATCCAACTAGAGTTAGGCCTAGTTTACCACATCGCTCCCATCCCCGAATCACTGGTCCCGGAAACCTATGACGAACAAAGGTGAAGTAAACCTGTGAACGACACAATAGAAATTTTGCATCAAATGTCCTAGTCTGAAAATGCAAGGACGAAATATCCGGGTTCAACATGAGGCAAAATCCTACCCCAAATCAATCTATCGTGAATGTTAGTCATGCCCACTAACCAACAGTATAAGACTAAACACTCAACACTGATGAAGTCGGCCAGTCTTAAAAAATTTCATACATTGATTCCCCGACTGACTTAAAACCTAATCAAACTGCTTACTCACTCAATTGACTTGACGAAATGTCTGTGCCGAAAGCCAAATTTGCCCAAATGAAAATCCACCGATTGTGTACCAAAGACCTCCGAAACAATGACTTCCCAATCGGTTGCAAATAAACTTATTTTCTTGGCCGGGACCCATCGAGGTTTAACCTATAGAACTGTCATTGACATGCATGTTATCAACAAAGTTGAACGTTGAATCTTCGGATTATTGCCGGATTGACTCCTTCTGGAGATTCATTAAATGCTGTAGTTGTGAGCGGTTCTAAGCTTGACAGTATAGACTGGCTTTAGTGATTGGCGATACATCCAGTGTATACTCAGAGCAAATGGCAC
Organism: Opisthorchis viverrini; assembly: GCF_000715545.1. Taxonomy (NCBI): domain Eukaryota; kingdom Metazoa; phylum Platyhelminthes; class Trematoda; order Opisthorchiida; family Opisthorchiidae; genus Opisthorchis; species Opisthorchis viverrini. Next base: position 173,420 of record NW_008752117.1, read on the forward strand.
TACTGATCAGGGATTCTTGGCCCAACTTTTATCTGGTTTTTCAGTAGGCGAATTAAGGGTCCACCAGACCGATCAAGTAGAGGGTTTCCACCAAT
>NW_008752117.1:175985-188406 GCF_000715545.1 Opisthorchis viverrini
GTTGATCTGTTCGCCGAACTTTGCGTTTGGCTTGCAAACGGTCCGTCACCATACGAAGAAACATCATCAGTGCGGAGTTCGGTGGGTACGTCTTCCTTGCCTGCGCGCATTTATATAGCAGTCAAAGGCTATTTGTTATCTGACGTGATTGGCTACTTGAAGTGCAACGAATTCAGTGAATCTATTGGCCCGTTTGTGATCATTTTTGCGTTGTGGTCTGTGTTCCTGTGTGTGATTGGCTATCCCAACGGCTTCTAATTTTAGTAGCTTGTTCTCTGGCCTTGATTGGCATTGCGTTGTGGTCGCCGTTCTCGAGTTTGATTGATTGCTTGTGCCGCCCTATTTCCTCCACCGTGGCGGTTAGTATCCCTGTGTCCGTCGCTTGATTTGGTGCTTTGATTGGGCGCCACCTCTGACCCAGCTGATGTGTCTGATTGAATGATGCTTTCTTGCTTCTCGTATGAGCTCCTTGTCTGGTCGATTTTGCAGCTTTAAGTTCTGTGATTGTCGCGCTCTCTCCTTCGTAGTGGCTGATAAATGGGATCAACTTCGATGTGTTTGTTGATGGCTTCTTCGGTGGAGTACCACGCCTCCATACATTCGCGTACTCGTTTTGTTCTTGCTTGAAAAAGTATGCGAACGCCCTTCCAGTCGAACTCGTTTCTTTCTTGGTCTTCGCGAGCGGAGATGTGTGAAGTGATCGTGTCTTTTAGTGGCGAATTTGTCCACATGCATTGCGGTAAAGAGCTTCCTTCCTATTTGTCCAACGTACTGTTTGTCGCAGTCCTTGCATTGGATCCTGTATATGACACTGTTCTTCGCAATTGGATCTACTTTCCTCTTTGGTTTTGATAGCGTCCTCCGCAGAGTATTCGCAAGCTTGTAGGCGACCATTATATTGTGCTGTCTAAGGAGCCTTGCCGTCATTTCAGCTATGTTCTTGATGTACGGAAGTGTGACTCGTTTGCTTGCAGTTTGTCTTGTTGCGTCGATCGTATTTGGCTTCCTGAGTTTTTTCTAGATGAAATTTCTCGGGTATCCATTCTTGTGAAATAATTTGTATGAGCGCTTTTCTTCTTAGTTCCTTGATTCTGTTGTGCTGCAGTGTGTCTCGATCCGCTTATAAAGTGTCCGAATGCAGCTTCGTTTGTGGTAATTTGGATGATTGCTGTGGTAGCTGAGGATTTGGTCCGTATGTGTCGCCTTTCTGTAGAAATCGGTTTGTAGTTGTCCGTTAGGGAATCTAGCGATGAAGATGTCCAGGAACGCCAGGTTTCCGCTGTTTTCTTCCTCGGGTGTGAATTTGATGTCGTTGAAAACGTTGTTTAACAGTTGGCTCACTCGTTGCGGTTTTTGATGATAACAAATGTATCGTCCACGTAACGGATCCATAGTTCGGGATTTATATCGGGCAACACAGTTTGTTCCAACTTTTGCATTGTGACTTCTGAAATGCATCCTGAGATTGGCGATCCCATCGGTGTCCCTCGTTCATAATATTCTCCATCGAACTCGAAATGTGTGATCAGGCATAAGTCGAGTAATCTGCAGAGGTCTTCTTTCTCCAGTGATCCACCTGGCGTGCCGTTGTTGTCCAATAATTCGGCCAGAGTTTTCTTAGCTGAATCCAGGTCCACAGATGTGAATAGTGAGCTCACATCAAATGAAACGATTCTTTCGTCCTGATCGATGCTTATGTGTTTTAGTTTCTCCAAAAATTGCCCAATTTGTTGACTGAGTGTTGAGCCCCACTCATGAGATGCTTCAATCGTTTCCATAGTTCTTTCGAAAGATTGCAGGTCGCTGTTCCAGGAAGTGATACAGTTGGCCGGAGATGTATTGATTCTTTGTGTACCTCCGAATCACGAGCTCTCATTCTCCAATATTCCTCTTTTGTATACGTGTGTAGTCCGGTTTTTTCATGATCACCGCTAGGCGTCTCTTGTCTTCCGGCAGAATCACGTTGTTTTTACCCGTCTTCACCTTGCTCATTGCTTCATTTTCTTTGGCAAATAGCACGTTGAGTGGCTTGTTGCGTGTGATGACTGGGATGACAGTTTGACGAAGTAGCTGCTTTGCGTTTTCGTCGAGTCCATTTGATTTCATTGTTGCTTCCAGGCTGGCTAAATACTCCAGGTTTGTCGCGTCTTTGAAGTTGAACTTAAGCAATTTGACGAGAACGTTTTCTTCAGCCCTCGTCAGTTGCCTTTTGGATAGACTCCTCATCCAGGCTTCATTGTGATTACTTTCGCACTCGTGGTTCCTAATCAGCCTTGAGAACTTGCCATCAAGTTGAGCCTTCTTGTTGTAGCACTAGACTCAACTCTTCGTTCTACCGCCCTGCTGAGTTTCTCCATGAGATGTGGTCCTATTGTCCTCAAGCAGGCATCCCTATGTTCGTTGGCTATTCCCTCTTATCTCCTAATACGGTTGTGAGCGTCTGTACTCGTGTAATCGGGCGTGAAACGCCCGATCAGCGTCCTGGTCAACAACCAATAAATTCACCCGAGCTACCAATATTTCACCACATTACAAACTACTTCGGGCCTTCCACGCTCAAAACAGCTCATCGAAGTGAGACGTTAGTGTGCCGACAGGCCTCTTCACGACAATAGCTCTACTTCACCCGTGAATGCCCGCGGAAACACGACCTTCCAGGTAGCGAAACCTACGGACCACTAGTAAACCATCCACACGCTTGGATAATAGTTAGAAAGAATGACCGACGAATGGTCAGGCTCATAATTACAAAGGAGTTTCCCCGAAATTCCATCACCTTCAAGCCACCATCAGGCATCTTACCCTGCTTTGTAGCTTCATCCTGTCAGATAAACGTTCCTATACTCCACAGTACCGTAGCCTCGAGGGGAGCTGCCGACTCAACTAGGTTTCAGAGGTTTCAACAAAGGCCACTGACGTAGCTACAGTGTTTGTTGTTTCGCGAACAGATCTATTCCAGAATCAACAGGATTGTTGAGCAGCATGAGAATCGTATGGAAAATGTTACACATACTGAAGGTATTTGTATCTACTCTCAAGATTAGATGCGTAAGATGTTATCGGCACTGTGTTCCGCTGCAGTGTGATTATTTTCTAGTGTAGATACGAATGACAGACTCGAACATATTATTAACGAAGTTAATAATATGTAGAGCTCATGTGTGCATGACGTTTTTCTGACACTCGGCGAGACGTTATGCTGTGGTCCACACAACCCATTTCCAGGCTAGAATAGTGATTCACATTCCAGTGACCCGCCTCGGAATTCCTTCGTGAAACGATGCTGTTTAGGCTCAGGAAACATTACGGTCATAACTGAATTCAAGCCAATTCCTCTGTGATAGCTGCGCTCATCTTGTGCCCAATCGAGTCAACTCGGGTTGTTTAGACAGTTATTCCGCCCATAGTAGGCGATAAGGTATTTCATGACTATATTCAATCAGTTGGAGTTTGTCGGGACCAGAAGCTTGATGGTACCTGATGTAAGGCATAAAACAGATCAATGCCAAAGCCTTCAGAGGTTCCACTTTAGGACTTTAGATGAAAAGCTGCAGTTAGTCATTCAATTAACCGTTGAAAAATTTTAATCCAATATTCATTCATGTTTATCAGTGATTGCTCGACTCACTTAAGGCCTCTTTCGGACTGCGGAGTGCATTAGCTGGTAGAGAAAAAGAAAGACCCAAGTGTTTCTTCATGCATATTCAACTTTCTCCCACAAAGATTCTCAAACCATGCAGGGCGCACGGTTTTGTAGAAGTCCGACTGTTCGTTGAGTGGTGTTGTATCATCTACTTGAAGGAAAACTTTTCAAAGGCTGTGTTGACCGTGATGCCCGGGGATATTGCAGCTGACTACAATGGGAGGCGAACGGATCCCTCAGATTGTAACAATGAATGTCACCAGCAACGGGCTGAGGAATTGGAGAATGCCGCTTAAGTGAGAGAAAAGGAAGAAAGGCTTCAGCAGTAGACGTTCTTCGCTAACTCGCCCTGTGGTATAAGCAGACAAGGCAATTGGTTTGTTGATGACACCAGCAAGCGACGCGACATGAGATTATTTGTGAGCGTGCGATCCCGACATGAAATTAGGCTGCGATACTTCCATTTTAGGGACGAAATCCTTTTGCCACGTAGTCCTTTATTAGCAAACACCAATTAAGCATTGACAATCTGTTGACCGGGAAAGTAAGCGTCTCCTTTGCTCACATATTTCAAAAGTTGAGCATGCTCGGGATTCTGCTTCAACTTGCATAACCATTTAGTGACGATCACGCTAGTGTAAATGAACAACGCAAAGCCTTTCCACATGTTCCGCCAGAAACTGCACCTTCAGTAAGACGCGGAAAGAAACTCCATGAAGAACACAGTTAGAGAAGCTTAAATTTTTAAGGAGTATGTCCAACTCCCAATATGGACGACCTCCAGCCGTAAACCGTCGTGATATAAGATTCTGTGGGTGTCACATATACCCTGCACACAGTCAGAGGGGAAAGTTCAACCGCCAACATGGATGATATCTTCCCAATGATCAACATTGTATGAAAGTATCTATGAGTGTCGCATATACACTGCTCAGAGGCCTGTCGACCAGAACAAAATATGAAACATTTTTAAGGTCCTATCTCTCTCTGAAAATCCAAGGTACACTATGTATTCAGTTTGAGTGACAATATTGACAAAAGACGGACGGGAACATCATTCATGGTCTCTTAAGAGTTCCTTTCATTTAACGCGTCGTGGATGAAAATCTTCCAAGACCGAGGGTGTTATCCGTGGTCATTAAGATGATCGTTATTCTAAACCAGGCACATGGTTGGTCACGAAATGACCAACCTCCGTCGATTAATAAACGAGCCATCAGGGACCAGATCCATTCAGGAAAAACCTCACGAAGGAGCAGCACAGTCGAAGAGTTATGCACAATCGAGTATCAGTAAATATGGAATCCTCGTCATCCTTCCCCATTTCAACTTGCCATACGCATAACGATTTGTAGAAGTCCCTATGACTGAAGTATCGATCGATTGTGGCAAGGCCGAAGGATGTCGTGAGACCGGATGCGAAATCGCATGATCCACTATTTCATTCTTATGGGAGAACACATTGATGTGATGAAACATCTCGTTTGTCTTTTCTTGCCTGGATGGACAGGCATTCTCGATGACATTGGATGAGGATGGAAATTGACGACCACGGAAACTATCCAGGCATTGATGTGCAACACTTTGAAACATTTGAGACACTCACTTCCGAAATAATCGGCCGTTCACCTGCAAGCAGTAAATTTACATTTTTTAAATGCAAAATTGACGCAGTTTATTTGTTAAGTTATTCACAATGTCATATGAAAATTGTTTGACGGGTTAACACGAAAGCATTACGCGAAAGCTAATGTCATAGCCACGGAGCAAAGTTATCTCCTGTGATGGAGCTCAAAGTTACTGATAAACATAATGCAACGAAAATGTGCTGACAATAAATTTGGATTTGACACATTTACGACCAGTCGAGGGGTTTAGGTTTCGTGTTAAAATACCCATCAATCGGCGTTCCATACTGGTTTGAGGCACCAGCTAATTTCACCACCAATCAGCTGTGCTTGGCAATACCGCTAAGCCTCCTATAGATATTCCTGAATAAATCTAAATAAATCTAAATAAATCTCAATAAAAGGGCATTGGTTGCAACGTGAAACTGTAGATGCTGGCAAATCTCCGTCACTTGAAAGATAAAATCGCCTTTGAAGTGCCCAAAAATGTCATGAAATGGTCAGCATCAGGCTGCTGATGACTTATTTCTGCGCTGTTGCGGGAACTGATACTCCACTAGGTATGAGTGATCCTTGCCATTTTGCTTTTTTTAATCTAGCTGTTCCACTCTGCCTGTTATCACTACTTCACCTGTCATTTGTATCCCCATTAAGGCGGACGTATACCACGCGTATCAAGTCGTGCGTGCAAGCAAAGTTCCGGCGGATAATATAATTAACTTCGCCTACGATGACATTGCAAGGAATTGCAAGTGAACTTCGGGCACAATTTTCGCCAGCTGATAGCTACTGGACCGTCAAAGACGCATTTCTTTGTTTGACTTTAAAACGTCTCATTTTTTAGCCGTATTTACCATGGATACAAACCACGGATGAAGCCACCTTGCTGAAAGTTATGTGGTTTCGTGCGTCGCTTTATACGCACGATTAATTTTATTTTTCCTCATGCCCGTGAACACCATGGAACTTTGATGTTATCAGCACAGTCGATACCAGGTGCAGTTGAGCTCTTGTGGTATATCCTCGTTCCTGAACAACAATTATCAACCAAGACACATTTGTCAGTAGACTGAAATTAATGCCACTGAACCATGGATGTGGTTTGAGTGTATCAGCCGACCGATGATTTGGGGCAAGCATTAAGTATTCCAAGCATTTTGTAATACATCCAATAGCTAAGATAAGCACATGAAGCCTTCCCGAGAAGTGAAATGTTGGTTTCGTTTGGAGGTTGTAATAATCGCAAGGCGTTCCGCGCCCAATCGAATTTCAGGCGAGGACACTGGGTGAACATGTGCTCATAAGATCAACAACGATTGATATCCGGCCGTACATTTACGTCAAAGGTTTACACGTTCGCACAAAATTTGTAATGATTAACGTTGGCTACTCAACCGGGATTTCTAAGTCAGAACTGCTCTAAGGATTATTACTTATTACCTAATCGAACGTGTGTCACAACGTGCACTGCTCGGCGTAAAAACTTATTCAAAAGCAAGCCAGGGAACCATATTCAAACAGGATTTACGAGCTTTTTATTTCTTTCCATTTGATCTGCGTGTTAATTTCTCCCATAAGGCACGCTGCCACGTTTTATTCTTTAACTCCGGAAATCCGTTTCCTGGCCAAGTATTCCATGACTACGGGCACAGAATTGTCTACGAGGGTGTGGTGATTGACCACCGTAGAAACGTTAGTCCGTGTTCCGATGCGCAGCAAGCAAATGATTTCCTGTATCAGTTCGCCGCGTAACACAAAGTGAAATGCTGCTGCGTATCAAGACACAGTATTAGCCGTATGGCAGATTAATAAGTTTCATTATATTACAGAATGCTAAATTTACGTGAACGAATACTAATCACGGAGCACGTTTAGCTTGTTAAGAACATTTTTCAAAGCTTAGTTCTCTATCTGAACCTTTCAAGGTGGCGTTCATTCCAACAGAAACACCAAGCGTTTACGGCGTGGATATTAATGCCGGAAACCAGTTACAGCGCTTCGTCTGTGAAGTATATGCGGTGACTACATTCTTGAAATTGTGGCGTATTGTGGATGCGCCATTGGGAACCGGCATTCGGAGGACACTAGAACAGGAGTGACTAATAGTTCCAACCAAAGCTCGTCTTGATGCTGAACCGGCAAGCTGCCAGATCTTCCGGCCAATTGAGTGCGAGATAGGCTTCTTGGACGTAGAATTGCCTCAATACTAACGGCAAAATTGTGCCGGTGCGGAACTCGGTTATCATGTTGCCGTCAACCCCGTGTCCAACGTTTACAGCAAATTTATACGCTGCTCTCATTTGTAAACTAAGTTGTCATTAATGAGACACGAATGAATTCCAGCTGAACCTCTCATCCCTGATATACTGCACATAAATGTGCCGTAAACAGCAGTTCATCCATTGTTGAAAAATGAAGCTGATGGAAAATCGGAGAGGGTCGTTTCAATGGGTTGTCGAAGATTTTCCGGCAAGCGAATGAATAGTTTTCTCCGAGAAGTTATCCTGTCATATCATAAATGCTGCATCAACCAAGCCAAGCGGAGGTTCCTTCGCAATACACTCAGTGGTTGAACGGCGTAAATTATATTTTCAGCTGTGGTACAATTGAGTACCGATGGGTGGCATTCACTTCAAGATAGCGCCGAGTTCTCACGTGTGTTTCGTTCTTCAGCTACTAAGACAGACGGCGGCTATTTGGTCGTGTTCCAGATTATTCATGTTCAACTGAAAACACTAGGCTTGAGGAGCAAATCCAACTGCTATGCTTATCAAACAGAAAAACAATATTTTCCCCTTTTCAGCGTTCTGAAGATGCAGATCAGATCTTATATGCCAATTATTTGCTAGGCTGCAAGCGGATGGTAACTGTGAATGGAATGAGTGTAAAAACACCACTGTCACAGATATAGTTGATCATGTATGTTCATCTGTTTTAGGATGTCACACGGGATAAGTTTGTGGTACCGAAGCCAAAGGGAAGAAGGTGCTTAAATGTGAGTTTGCGCGGACGTTGATATTGTTGATGCACTTGCTGATCAAAGCCAGAGTACTAGTCTTGTCGGTCAGAATTTTGGGATTTACGAAATGTGGGTTTAGTATTATCGTATGCGCAGTTGTGAATGGTCAAATATCTGCTTGGTCTTTTACAACTTGATGTCGGTCAATCTTGGTCTTCTGAGATTCAAGACTTGTGTTAGCTCAATGTGTTGACTCAAAAAATAAACACTGACATTTGCATAATCGAAATTCGAGGCTGTTTGCAACCCTATCGATCAGTTGTATAGCAGACGCCCAAATACGTATCGTCATTCACCGATAATACGCTCAGCTTATGATCTGATTCGTGCCTCGTAATAAGCTGGCATTAAACCCTGCGTCCACCGTGAAGAATATTCCTGAAATCCAGAAACCACTATCTGATCTCTGTGTGACTGCCTTGGCCTCCCTTCTGCCGACCGCCCTTTCTCAACCTTGCGGAGAGTGGTAAAAAGATTCGAATAGATCTGCGACTGTAAACTGAAGGTTTCAAACGGCGGGTTAAACTTTGCAAGCTCCTGGCAGGTTTCACAAATTTGGAATGAGGTGAGGGAGCCAGCGGTGCCGGAACCCAGAAGCTCAATAGCCGCTGTGTCAAGTATATTCCCCTTGGTCTCCGGTTTGGCTATGACTGTGGCGACCATTTTGTGGTTAATACGTGGTAATCTCGTCAACGTATCGGAGCTACTTGAGGTTGTTTCAATACAATAGGCATGGAGGTGCTAATCTGTGTTGGAGCTCATTATTCCAATCCAGGTTTAAGTGATAAATGCCTGTATAGTTCGTGGTGTCGGAAGTACCTTTGAATGTTAGCACCTGGAACGTTACGGAACAATTCAGCTTCTTGGTCAGTTTGAGGTTTCTATCAGATGCATTACAAACGGTGCCCTTTGTGGGTTCCAGTGGTGGCCTTCCAATTGCGTTCCAGGTTCGTTTAGAAATCAGAATGAGGTCAGAACCTGTATCAAGTTGGGAGGTAACCGGTGTGCCATTGACACATAATGCTGCGAGTTTACGTCGACCGGGTGATTTTATCCTGAATGTGGCGGTCATGGCTTCTGTCTGCGTCCTCTTGTCGGGTCGATGTTTGCGCGAGCTCCTGAAGCTGTCTCTTCAACATTCTTCTTTGCGATCCTTTCGACTGCACTTACTGCACCTGTGGTTCCGGTAGTGAAAGTGGCCTGAATAGTGCTTTTCTCCGCAAAACCAACAAGGTTCGGGCGGTTTACTTGTAGATCTTTTAGAATTTGACTTCCTTTGAAAGTTACTCTGCACAAGATGTCAGGCTGAGGGAATTTGAAATGTCCAATGCTGACCCTCGGTGGTACGTTTTTGAAGCAACAAATCTGGATCCCGTTCCATTCGATTAAGTAGCCCGGTCCGGATATTTGCACCGTGTGGCGATTGAAGATCAGCCACAAAAATGAGACATTTCAATTGATCCTCGATCGCGGTGCTGAGCAGGAACCGCTCGCATTCCCTGTTGACTAAATCGGCATAGGCGACGACACCCTCAGTATACATTTTGGTAATATTGAGACGCTGATAATGAATACTTTGCTCACCGAATAATTGGGCAGGATTTTGACAGCATCTGAGAAACCACGGTCACGAGTGAGTTTTGGGAGTAGGAAATATGTGAACAGATCGTGTTCAGCTTTCGCAGTTCAGTTTTCGCAGCATTAGTCAAAATTTTCAAGCATCATCAAACTGAGCAATTTCGATATAAAGCATATCTTATTATTACTTGAACCAACTTTCATAAGGTCGTCCAGATTCAGCATCGAAGTTGAATGCAGTAATCGAGCTGGCAGCATAATCTGTGGGAGAAGACAGAGAGTCAACCGTTTTGTCGCTCTCGCCGACATACTGCGCATCGGTGATTCGACAAGCCTCATTTGAGATTCTCGAACTGCTTCTGTTGTTGCTGTAAAATTAATTGGCATTCCTCCGCCGAAATTGGCATCATGGATTCAATTTTCGCCAGCTATGTGATGCTAAATTGTAGTGCAACACTCTATCGGTCGTTGGCTTTCTGCTCTGCCCACTATGGTAATTCAAAAGGCACGGAAGCTCTGGACAAACCTTTATTCATACAAAGGAAGAATCAATACATCTGTATAGCGTTTCACAAGGTCATGGGAGAATCTCCGTGAGAACGTGAGCATCCTCGAGTCAAAGATGCTTGAGCCAGAGTGGCTGACATTCTGACCAGTCAAGGTCTGCCTTCGTTTTGTCTATGTCCTGAGCGTGACACATCCGTCTAAATGATGTATTGTTGGGTTATTAGAGACCCTGGTTTCCGGAAGTAACTTTGGTTCCCAGTAGTGTATACATTATGTACATATTTTAATAAACAAATCTAATTATGCCATCAGGAGCGCGAATACAAAATAGCTGAGTGTGACTCTTCATTTGGAAGGATGATAAAACTAACTGAATTAGAGAACTAAATCCAACCACGTTCATGTATTCAAAACCAGAGGAGCTACTATATCACGTGATACAAGAATAAATCAACAGACGTCGAAAGAATTGATGTTTCATTCTCATGTTCATGCGGCCACACAAATAGCACACTAATGGAGTTAATAAACCTACTGATTATAACCAGTAGCGTGCACCAAAATATACTCTGACCTACCTATTAGTTATCTATTCACTTCACTCGTGTTAAGTGCTCAACGATAAGCCATACAAGAGTGGCGCCGATAAGTGACTCAAAGTCGAGCTTCTTTTTTCTACGCACCATAATCGTGTGTCTTAGAGAGAAATGAATTGTGGAACTTTTTATACCCTTGTGATCTTCTCAATCACCAGTTAGCCAAGGCCGTTTACGTTACAACCCGGCTTCTGCAGATTATGAAAAAGCTCATATTTTTATGGAATATTACATTCGAATTTTCATTTCCGCCGCTTTTTTGTTGTGCTTTTCTACGCACGAGAGCACCATCCAGCAAGCTACTTTTCAGGATCACATTAACCTTTCCCTTCACTTACAGCAGTCCCGCTGACAATGTTTTCATCTTCTTCTCTGGTCACGGTGTGACTTCCTAGATCTGCTTCTCAGTTGGTAGAGCTGAAGTTTTGTTAATTTTTGCAACCACGTTTATAGCACACAGATATTCCTAAATGGGGCTAGATTGTGAACGTATTAAAGGTGCGTAGATAAACACATTTTGGCACATTGTCATTACTTGATCTTCATAAAATCAGTGTTTATAATTTAAACTGGCTCGCACACAAGGCCAAAAATGGAACAGAATCTACGAGGTTCGAACGTTTCTCACAAGAGTGATATTTCAAGCAAGCAACTTTGGTAGGTCGCGTCTAGTTGCATTAAGTAATATACTTACACAAATTTTGTTTTACCAAGTTTAAGGTCACTCAAATCGCAGGATTTTGTGGTTAAGCGATTTAGACTGCCGAGCAATGGCAGATAGTAGTAACAAGGAAGTGGTCGTGCACGGTCACTCATCAGGCGTATATGATGCGAGGACGAGATGCCTGTTTTTCACTTCTCGAGAGACAGCGCAAAATTTTGGTAGTGTGAAGATGTCTTCATATCTGTGTATGAGAATCTAGTCTGTGATGAAAAGCCAACAATAAATGCACAGCCTTTCCATCTTCATTGGGAATCATCGCAGTTGCGCTTGGAAGTTGCAACATGTAACCCTTAGGCCACGGGCGGCCAATTAACAGCCTGGTTTATCCGCATTCAGCCAGGATACAATGTCGCCCATTCTTCAAGCCACATTACTGCTGACTGACTCCTCGATTGCGATGTTCTCACATTAAAGGTCAATTTTTATGTTGATGGGTGTTTGTTCCTTATAAACTACTTGAAGTCTGTTGGTAGTATGATGACATATAGGATTTTTCATTTTAAAATAAATTGCCCTAAATTTTCGCGAAATGTGATTAGGGCTAAGATTTTCTCTATAGATTGGCTTACAGGGTTGTATTTCAATCGTTACCGGTTAGCACACAGCGGAAGGAATGTAGAGATTGGATATATGGTTGTTAATGTCCGTGAAGTTGTCTAAAAATCATTCGTTCAAGGGAGCAAAATAAATTCAACAAGTTACTCAGCCATAACTTCAGGAGGACTA
>NW_008752117.1:188461-229310 GCF_000715545.1 Opisthorchis viverrini
CATCCAGCTGAATATGCATTTGGTGCCTACATGCTATTCCACTCAAATGAAGCAGGAGTGCTCAGACAATGCTAAGTTGCCAATGCCTAGACAGGAACAGTTGGAACGCTGGCGTTATTTCGAACTTAGTAAGTTTACGCTTTAACCGCTCAGCTGTTTCGAGCTCAAGAAAATTTTTGTTCTTTTCCTGCACCAGCTCTCTGCCGGAAGGTTGAATGATACCCTCGCCTGAATGTATTTAAATATAATTTGCAACAAATTGGTGCTGTGCTCGGAGACTTGTTACTCCGTCTCTATGTTTCGCGTTATTCTTCCTTGAAATATGGGATGGAAGCAGCGTGATTTTTTGGCTGGCTCTGGTGGAGAACCTAGTAATGAGCATCCAGAATATTCTTAATGTATGGTTAGAATACCGCACTCGTTCAACCGAATCCAGCTAAATTTTTCGTTTGTAGGAGTGTTTGGCAAGTTTCGTCAAAACTGAGTTAAAGAAGTAATAAAGTTTGAGAGCAAGTAAAGCACCGCGTTTACCAGATTAGCCCCAAGAAGCTTGAAAACCATGGTGCTCTCTCAACGAATTTTCAACGACCTTCTTAGTAGAGTGTTAAATATAAACATCTTGAGGCTTCATAATTTCCGTGATTCAAATTATCAGTTTGTCGATAAATTACATCACTGTTTCACTTTCTGATATTGATCGATTCGTTCTTTTAGTTGCACCCCCTTAAACTGCAATGTACGCGACAACATCAGCCATTAGACAAGTGAATCAAAGTTTGTCTGGCAAACGAATACTCGTATGCCTGGACTACACATTCCGAATACGTGAGTTTTACAAAAAGGTTGCAGATAACCCTGTCAGTTGTGGATGTGTAGTCTGGTGGTATTCACCAGCAAGTGGTAGTCCATTTGATTTTCAAAACCACTTATTTTTAATTATCATAGAGCAAGTGTAAATCGTTGGGTGACAGCTATACTTGGGATTCAGGAAGTATTATTTCCATTTGTGAACACTCGGTCAAAAAGTTTGTTTTAGCCCGTGGAACTCCTTGTCCACGTGCCGTGCAGATGTTCGCTGTTCACCGTTCTTTCCTAGTCTTTCACATCGCTGCTTGCGCCTATCCAGCAACCAATCCAGTATCGAATATTTCGCAGTATGTGGCTTATTCGGCAACAGAGTATTTCATGGTTTCTTCAACATGCACTTGTCTACTCATCCCAAAACTGAACCCCGGAATACAGATATAACATACGGTGCAGCAAAGTGGAACGTTCCAAGTGTGGTCTTCTTCAATTAAAACTATTGGACCGCGCACCTTACGACTAAACCTTGAGTTACGCCGCGATTTCCAGTGGATCTTCATAATTGCTGGCGTCCGGCATCCCATTATCGCGGCAATTTCCTCACTCATTTCAACCTTTTGGTAGACCTGAGAAACCAACGTATTATGGACGCATATACTCAACTGCCTAAGAAAAGAAATTCTATCGTTCTGCCCTCCGTCTCTCTAATCACAGGTTTTAAAAGCAGCGAATCACCTTATCACGCATTTCTATACCATTTTCCAAACTTGAATGAAACCAAATTTTCCTGACCCCAAACCAAAATACTCTGTTGTTCATCACATTCATAATCGTGTTCGTCCGTTTTTTACAAGTTCACGTCGTTTGGCTCCAGAAAAGTTTGAGTTAGCCCAAGGCGAATTTGAACACTTGCGTCAGCTAGGTATCATCCGACATCAGATTATTTGGAATTCACCCTCTTCATATGGTCTCCAAACAATCATCTTGTGACTGGCACCCTTGCGGAGAATCGATCGCTCAAAACTCCTCCATCCCACACCTTCATGACTTTTCTTCCAGATTGCACGGATGTACCGTTTCCCCCCACATTGACATCCTCCATGCATATCGTCATATCCCTATACATCGTGAAGATGTTCATAAAACTGCTTTCACCAAGCCTTTTGGATTATTTGAATTTTTCCGCATGTATTTTGTCCTTCTTTATACGGCACAAACATTTCAAATTTTTGTTGACCAGGTACTGAATGGTCCCCCTTTCGTTTTTGCGTATCTTGAAGATGTTTTGGTTGCTAGTGCCACACCTTAACAACATTTATAACATTTGCATACGGCATTTACTCGTTTATCGGAATATTGTGTCGTTATCAACGCTCAAAACTTTTTTTCTTCTTCTTCCCTATCCTTTCTCGGACATACCATTGACCGCACCGGAATTTAACCGGTCACCGATATACTCGATGTCATTCGCAACTTGACCTTTCCTTTATCTGTTAAACAAGCCAAACGTGTTTAAGGGATGATAAAATTTTATCGTCGTTTTATCCATAATGCTGCAAAACGTTTGGTACATTTCACAAACAAGCTGCCTGAAAATCCCCACCCTAGGCAATTGCAGTTTGACGACACTTATAAACAAGCTTTTGAACAAGTTAAGTCTTTATAAGTTGATTCTTTAAATTTTTTCGCTTACAACCTGATGTACCGTCGTCACTTTACTTTGACGCCTCCAGTGATGCTACCGGAGTATTCCTGCAACAATCTATTCAAGTTGAACATGAACCACTTGGATTATTTTCCAGAAAACTGTCTACTACAGAATCCCGCTGCAGCACTTTCGGCCGAGAGCTACTTACTACTTATTCATCGATTGGACCATTTCGTCGTTTTCTTGAAGGTAGACAATTTATTGATCTCACCGATTATATCCTTAACTTTTGCACTACTGGCAAAACCTCTCCTTGCAAATTATGTTAACTCCACTATATCTCACAGATCACGGACGATATGTCATATATCGGGCTATTTAATATCGTGTCAGAGGCATTTTCTCGTGCGGAACTTGATTCAATCCACTCGACACCCACGATCGATCTGCAACGAATGGCGAAACTACAAAAGAACGAAGCCGTCATACTGCCATCACCCGACAAACCCTCACTGCGGATTAGAACAGTGCCACTACAAACAGCACAAGAAACTATGAACCGTGGTTTCTCCACATCCGTTCCAAGTCCCTGGTTCAATGTGGAATGCGTCGCTTCGTTTTCAACGCACTAATGTAATGTAGCACATAATGTAGCACACACATAAATACACGCAACCCACAAACTCATCTAACAACGTTTCGTATGGCTGAATATGAACAACGACATCCATGGGCAAAAATTGTCTATCTTGTTAACGTTCGAAAATCATTAGGCATATTCACGCACCCGTTGGCACTTTCTCTTAACCGGACTGCAGATTCGATCACGCTCGCCTGGACATTGTTGACCCACCTCAACCATCCAACGGCAATTAGTATCTTCTCACTTGCGTCGATAGATTTACAAGTTGGACTGAAGACATTCCTCTGAGACGACGACTGACCGTCGTTTTGTCACCAGATGGGTCTCTAATTTCGGTATTCCTTTTTACATTACAAAAGACTGTGGTCCGAAGTCCGAATATCAACTCTTCCGGCAATTAAATGAACTTCTAGGTTGGAAACGCATCCGCCTACTGCGTATCTTCCACAAGCGAACGGTCCAGTTGAACGCTTTCATCGACACCTAAAGACTCACCTTCTCACGCAAGGCAACCCACTGAACTTGGCTGACCTTCTACATTTACGCACAATGTTCCGTTCTCCAGTGCATTGTTCACCAGCGGAATTAGTCTCGGGAACGACTCATTGTATTCCAGGACAGTTTTTCAATTCAGGTTCACGTGCTCCTGACGACCCGGTCGTTCGCGTAACTAGATTGAACTCTTGCATGTCACACCTACGCTATTTTTCACCGCCAACACCAACCAAACTGCCTTATGCCGCCCCTGACCTGGCAACTTTTGCATTATTGTCTAAACGATCCGATGGTGTTAACCCGCTTTTAAAACCACCATATGCTGGTCCTCACCGTGTTTTTTTTTGTGAAATGAAAGCTGTTTTACTGTTCACTTGTATGATAAGCAGGAAAACGTTTCTATTGATCGCTCGAAACCTGCTCATCTCGACTCTTTTGAGTCAAGTGACCCTGGTCATCCACAATCAATCGACAACTCTGCAAGAACGTCTCTCAAATCTACCGGTGACCGCCTTACACAACCTCACCACATAACTCTTTCCGGCAGACACGCACACTAGCAAGGACGTTTAATCCGTAGATGACATCAACTACTTCAACACTATTTGACACGCATAGCATCCAAGCGACGATTTTTTATTGTTGCTGTTCCTTTTCGCTAGGGTGAGATTATTTGTAGCGGTAGCAGTTTCGCAATTCCATGAATTTCTCCTTCCTTTGACATATCCATGAAGCCAATCTAAGCAGAG
Source organism: Opisthorchis viverrini (assembly GCF_000715545.1). Classification (NCBI taxonomy): domain Eukaryota; kingdom Metazoa; phylum Platyhelminthes; class Trematoda; order Opisthorchiida; family Opisthorchiidae; genus Opisthorchis; species Opisthorchis viverrini. The sequence continues at coordinate 192,801 of NW_008752117.1, forward strand.
AGGCCTGGAACCGGAGGCAATAGTTTCATCCTAACTGGCAATTATCACCAATCACAAACGCGGGACAAAGTCCCTGGTTAGTGTTGCCCGCGTTGGAAAAATCACATCTAGGCTTTGTCAGGCTATTTTGACTCGACAAAAAATATGCCGAAAACGGAACGCTATTCTTTAACGGATTCATCCATGTCCCCTAAATCAAGTTCACCTAATTTGTCTAGTACATGCATGTTCACTAGATCACGCGGCTTACCTGTCACGCAAGCACACAAATCACGTGACAAACGCCATCCTCCCACAAATTTGACCAAAATTTCAGTTCCTCTATAATACGCATCGGAAGGATTCATGTTTTATACGCACGTCAAACTTTCCTATATATAGGAAGAAACAAAAAGGTCAACACAGACATGCATCACACCACGCGTACCTCAGAACACGGACCAGCTAAACAAAACTAAAAAAAACGCGGAAAACCAGGAACGTGTAGCATTGAAACTGCCCAAAGTAAAACGATTACCTGCACCAAACAAACTCGGTGGAAATTTTACAACTTCCACTCAAAACGACTAGACCTTTGTTAGAAACCTTGTATACTGGTAAATGTATTAGACTTGATCGATGTGCACCTAGTTGTTGTAACTTATTACCTTCTGACTTATCAAGTGATTTTTGTTGTTAACAAAAGTGAACGGTAATACTTCCGACAAGGTCTAGTACTCGGGAAACTTCCGGAGGTATATTCACGAGTAATTAGTCAACTAGAGGAAAAATATTTTGACAACTAAATGCATTTACCCAAAAATTCGGTTTTGACAGATGACTCAAATTAATTTCTCGTTATTATGGTTCGCTTCAACGGAACATGGAACACAAAGATGAAGGAAAATCAGGGCTGCACCGGGGACCGAATGGTGTAATAACAGCAGATAAGTGAATATTGTCTGGTGCGGCAGGTATCTGTTGGCACACTCTGACAAGGTCTAATTCACTGAAGACACATTTGCCGTAAATAATAAGGGCGAACTCATGTGGATGCGGATTTGGATATTTGTCCGTGATAGTTAAACGATTTAGTCAGCAATAATCTCCACATGGTCTTCAATCTACGACGGACGTTTCGTTGATTATATGCAATGGAGATGACCAGAAGCTGCATGATTTTCGTATGATATCCAGTTGCAGCAACTGCTGTAATTTGGTATTTGCTATGGCAAAGGTTTCCGGAGCTAACCGTCGTGGGCGGGATGTGGTGGGTGGGCCTTTTTTCGAGATATGGTGGAAAACATCATGTTTTACGGAAGTGGTCTAGGAAGCAGGTTTCAGGATCTCTGGAAATTGACGATGAAGTGCTGTGTAACGGTTATCCGGCAAAGCTGGGCGGATTCCAATTTATGGAGAGAGTCTTTGAGTATTGGATGAAACATTGCCATTTATACACAGAGACGTCGAATTATCAACCAAACACAATCTGTGGAATTCAACTGTAAGACCGAATGACGTGAGAATTTCCAGACCATTATTTGGATTTCTCAACGTCCGCAACCGTGAAAGCCCAAGGAAACTGACGGCGCAGACCTAGATCGAGAGTAAGAAGCTTTCCACCATAGGTCTTACTGCGCGCACCGTTTGCTGTTGGGTGTATGCCAACGACTGTTGGTCACACTTACATGTGGGACGGAGTACACTGACCTCAAAACCGGTATCGTTGAGGAAACTCAATGATGTGGAGCAGTCATGCACGAAGAACGGGCGACAGGTAGAGGAGCCGGTTGCAGTGGTCGCCATTACTAACCGGCCATGGCGTTTCCCGAAAACGAAGTCTTTGTGTGGAAAGTGTAGGGTTTGGTGCATCTGACACCGCGGTCACCAGAAACGGCGATGGCAGTGGCAACAGCCAGGTTGGTCGCTGTACATAGGGGCACGACCGCGGGGCCCAGACCAAACTCGTCTATGTCGCTGAGCGCGATCAATCAGCAAGGTGTCTTTATTCAGTTAGATGGATAACTCGAAAAAGAGTGCTTTCATAACATTGCACTCGAGCTCCAGATTAGACGGCAATGTAGATTTGTTGCTGAACGTTTGAGAAAACGAATTGTCTGCAGGTTTCATAAACACGGTCAGCCACCACAGCTAGCATTGCTAAGTAAGGAATTTACGGAATTCAGTGGACAAGCTAACTAGCCAAAGCTCTTTCAAAACCGCGCCGATGCAAGGAAGTCCACCTTGCAGGGATATCATGTGGCGGAGATGTTGGGACGGTGCTTTATCGCCGACGCCAACACCGGAGAGAAGCTTCCGCAAATTGCGTCCATCGCTGGAGGTTGTGCGAAAAATGACAGGGTCAGATCGGCGGACGGTCGGGTGTATATTAAGTCAGCGACCTCTCGCGCAACGAAATATGGTAAGCATCCCACCACATAGTTGTATCTGGTTGTCCGGGAGGTAATGCGACGCGATTCACAAATGGCCTCAGGTTGGGCGAACCATAGTTTCGGATCACGTGCATCAAATTCAGGCCACCAAACCTACACAATATTGTAAATTTTGGGTGAATGTGTTTGGTAAGAAGTCATGCTGACGTGAAAAAATGAATATAATAAAGCACGGGAATACTGCAGAAAATGTTGAGGAATTATTCGGGCTCACCATATATGTAGCGGAGTGGGACCTCATCAGGCTGTTCGGACAAATTACGAAGCAAATAACTAAAACCAAATCACTAAAAGAAGCCAATGAGTGGTAGAATAAGGACCCACAAATGCACAGATCACATAGTCGAATAACAGGCTGTGAAAGCACTATTCATTCGTAGAAATTTCCCAAGGATGACTAACGCACGAGTGATATGTTCCACGGTATAACAGTTATTCACGGCTGAAGAAAATGTCACGGGGATTTAATATGACATTCAGCAGTTGACGCAAACACACAGATTTAGTCCCACTTGTTCAGCAGCCAGCAAAAAGCCCAACGGAACGTAGGTACAATCTTTCAGCAAGAAGTAAGCAAGTCGAACCAGAACATTGTGTATTCCTAACACTAAAACAAACGTCATGGTAAAATATGTACAACAGTTACTAATGGTGGTTTAATTTCAGGAAAAATATATGGCAAAAAATATGTGGCAACGGATAACATAGGCCACAACCCTGGCGATGCGTTACTCCCTGCATATGTACTTGTTCCATGTCTGGTTGCGTCCTGACATACACTTGAGCCAATTTGTCTTCAAGCTGCACTCAGTGCTCCGCACTCAACTGACCAGTTGCTCTTGCAAACGGCAGCTGAACACGAAGCGCATGCTGCACCTCTTCACTAAAATGGTCAGATAGCTATTGCTCGCCTGACACTCCGCCCAAAGTTGTATTGCTTCTTAGCACACAGCGAGATGTGTACAGAATATCTGAAATAGCTGAGTTGCAAGTTATGTACCAGCGAAATGAGGAAAGCTGCTTGCCGCAGATTTTTATATTAGAAAACACCAGCTGATTAGACTCAGACAATGGGAAGTAATGTTAATCTTTTACATGCACCATCTTTTTAGAAAAGAACAAATATCCGTCTTCTTGAAGTCATCTCTTCGAACTTTCCCTGCATATTCATTGACCATCACACAATTTTAAAAGAATGCTGCAAAGCAGTCCCACAAATTTGGAAATATCTATCACATCAAGGCGGAGTTACGGAAGAACGTATTATTCCCACTCCCCAATCATACTCTCCACTGCTACACATTTTTCCCTTAAAGAACGCTTGCATGCTACGGATTTATACTTGCCTCCAGTAAGTCAGCCCCAGCAGCTGGCCTTTTTGGCAGGTGTTCTGGTGTATAATGCCAGTTCCGAAGCTGAGCTCTGTTTATTCTTTTCGATCCCCGACCGTCTTGAATTGTGTAGGTTTCCCCCCAGAGATCGGTAACCATAAAAAGACCTTGCCATCTAATGCCCAGCTTCTGCGAGTAACGTTCACTCTGAGGATCCTTTCACTTGACGGCTGCGAGCAGTTCGACGATTCGGTCCGCCTTCTTATTCAGGTCTACCACTTTTGAGTCATCCCATTTCTCCCGTGGCTCCAACGTGAGCAGCGACACCCCGGCCATTTCCCGTGCCAGATGCACTAGTTGCTCCTCATTAAACTGACCGGAGGCTCTCGTAAACCTCAACTTGACACGAATCGCAGGCTGCACCTCTTCAGTGAACTGGTCAGGAAGCAACTGCTTGCACGACACTCCTCTCAGTCCCGACAAGGCCTTAATCAACGACCGCTGCAGGCCGACGAAGAACAATTTCGGGTCACGCCAAGTTTATATCTTAAGCGTCTTGAACCGTTTCATAGCCTCCTGGCGCTGCGTTCAGCTTTGCTGCAAGTGCTGCCTCCGAGGCGGCCAAGTCCTCCTTTCGAGAACCCCTTCTGGACGAAAGCAGAGCCGCCTCCGCCAGGCCTCTGAGGAAAGTCTTCAGTGCCGCCAAATTACCTTGCTGGTCTCCAGTCCAGCCGCCTCCGCAACCAACAAGTCCTACAGGAAGGTTTGCGCATACCCATTTTCAAAATTCTGCGGCCACGGGATTTTAATGCGTATCCTGGTCAGGGTACCAAGTCTAACAAGATAAATTCCTGAACAAATTTCCCATCGCCACCGACCAGGTAAATATCTCTTGTATTTGCTTCGTGATATGGCATAATGTTCACGTGGTGGATAGTAATGTTGGCAATATGCTAATGAATATGCGGTTAGTCTACGATTCGGCGAGATTCCGTGACCACGGCAAAAGAGAACTGACTTGGTCGGTACCGTACTCTAAAAATTGTAGACATGAATGCTCTGTCAGTGAGTGTTGTAAATCTTCTAGCAACGGCAGCTAGTAGGATCGCCGCTTAATAGAGTGTTGCAACGAATGTTTTCCCTAAAATCCATGTGTACCTTGGTACATTCTTCGCATTTCTCATGTTTGTGAGAGATCAACAGCGTATTTCACACTGCAAGCCCTAATCCGTTCGTCTTAGAATTCCGTCCGTTTCTGGAGGTATCATCCAATCCTTCCTCTGGGAGACTCGTCCGTTAGTGGTATATCAAAGAGGTTGGTTTTCAGGGAGCGCCGGAATCATTACAAAGTTGACTGAGATAAGGAAACAATGAAATAGGAACATTACGGGAAATCTTGACAGTAATCCAGATGCACTCGATACCGTTCATTCTAAGCTCACTTGTATCTCTCGGATCGGCAAACTCATTTAACCCACCGCAATATTCAGTGCAATAGAAGATAGTGGAAAGAAAGCAAGACAAAATATCATTGCTTGTCTAAAATCGCTCTCTGAGCCCTTGAAAACAAGGTTTTTAGTCAAGTGTTATCATTTTCACCCCCAGTTTTCTATGCAACGATAACTCATTTTTAATGCTTTTGCTGAACACCTCCCGGTCTGAGTGGCATCCTGGCAATTCGGTTCCGTGATTGGGCTTCGAAATTCGATTCCGTAAATGTGCTTCTAAATTCGGTCTTTCACATTAGAAAACTCACAGCCTAAAGACACAAATTGGCTATTCACACTTCGCTAATTCAAGGAGTTTCGCTTGGACCAACTAGCATATTCTATCAACTATTCATATTCTTCTTGAGACCATCAAATTCTAGCAAAATTTGAATGGGAAGGCCGGAAAGCATCCAGGCTAGTCAATCATTCAATAATTTAGCAAAAGCCGATGAGCGTTTATGCACGCCGCAGAAGCGCGAACGTATGTGACTAGCATTCATGTTATCTCGTGAATCAAGATCGATGCTGACGGATGTTCACTTAACGCCCACTAGATAGCCTGGATCAATAACACTTAGTGCTCTTTAAATTGCGCGAGGCCGTTGTTACTTATACACTGGCACTCACTCACTCACTCTTTCGGAATATAGCTGTTGTGTACCCTTGTCAGTTTGTTCTTTCTGGCAGCGGACACTAGATTGGGAACATCAGTTTGATATAACGATATCATTCCTCTTCTTACACTTCCAAAACGAAGTGTAGTTTCAAAGGGCCACCAGTTGGTGGAAAAAACTGTACGAAACGTTCGGTAAGTTATGTGTGTATTCAGAATAATCCGTTTGCCATCTGAGTTTCGGTGTTGGCTGGATGTCCTGCCTCTGCTGTTTTGTTTGTATGTGTGGAGTGCCAGTGAATTGCTGGCGTGAAAAGCTGACCACTGCTGACTTCTGATTACATAGAGTCACAACACGGAGAGTTGCCGGAACGGGAAATCCATTGTTCATGGTTTGCGTATCGCATATTCCTTGCAGCCAGCTGAAATGTTTACCAACTAGCGGCTGACGACGCATTTCGTGCCATTTTTAAATTGTAGTTCACCTGCACCCGGCTGTAAACAGCATCGAATTCCTTACAGTTTAGGATTGTTTATGTATTGTTTTCCACATTTCGCACAAATACTACCATCGCAGTCTGTGGGTTCCCATCTGTAGTCAACCACGGGACGAATGACTGTGCAAGAAACACATCTGTGAGACGTGTGAATCAACTGCCACAGCGTATCTAGTGTGTACCGCTGATTCGTCTTTGATTTATTCGTCTATAATTTTCCACCAACTTTATGTTGTGATCAGAAATCACACTTTATGGTTATCTAATGAAACCCGGAATGACGGGATCTGTAGTGAGATGCTGAAAAGTTTTCAACAATCTTCTTGATAGGCAGCCGTCTCAGGAATAGTCCTGCAGATTCTGTTGTTTATTAACGGTGTGGCCAAAGGGCGTGGTTTGTCGCTCTGCGTTTCATTGGGCAGGAATACTTCCTTCCCCGGTAATCGGTCACTCCAATGCGCTGATTTCTATGCGATACTTTGCATCCGGTATATTTATCCCATATCACTTATCCCATGTTACTTATCCCATGTCACGTTTGGAAGTTCAAATCATGCACATTCCTTCTTGGCCTTGTCGGCCTATGTAAATCATTCTTCAGCAGCATATTTTGCTCAAATTCATACAGTAAAATCAAACGCCGAACAAGGAAGCCTATCCTCCGAATATTGTCAAGGGCAGCTCACTGGGTTTTCGTGGCAAATGTAGTTCGTGAAGCGTTTATGCCCGGCAACCTGACCAACTGTTTTGCTTTCCAGACATTTTCCGTTTACCAGATTCAATCTGGAAAAACCCTCATGCTTGCTGAACAACGAATCAAAAGTAATACTTGAGGTCAAATCGAATTGAAATTAATTATTGACTTTGAGCATCGTGTCAACCATTGAAGCGGAGGGATCAATAATCTGGCTAATCGGCTTCTGTAGTGATAGTTTTTGACTAAGTGTCTCGGTGAGCTTCAACCGCATCAGCTCCAACAGTTGCTGCCGCTGTTTTAGGAGAGACCGCATCTGTTCAAATGAAATCGACACTGTGATCACCCGTCTGCCAGTGTTGTAACGTGGGTGGCCATATATGGGATACGCTTCCACTGAGCCCACCAAACTACGCGACCAGGATAAGACAGAGAACTAGTGACACGGCCGTATTGTAAGGACAAAGGATACAGAGCTCCTACGTAGATATATCGGATGATTACATGGCCAAATGTGGTCGTTCACTTGTTCGTGGAAGTGTCGTACGGATGGTGACAGTGTAGCGCACAAGGACCTCATTAGCCTGTTAGGACAAACTAACAAGCAAAGTACCAAATAGAAATCACAACAAGAAAAGAATGAATAGTCGCATGAGTACTCACAAATGCGCAGATCAAATAGTTCACTACACCGAACCGAATGCAGTAACCGGCTGTGAAAGCACTATTCATTCGTAGAAATTTCCCAAGGATGACTAACGCACGAGTGATATGTTCCACGGTATAACAGTTATTCACGGCTGAAGAAAATGTCACGGGGATTTAATATGACATTCAGCAGTTGACGCAAACACACAGATTTAGTCCCACTTGTTCAGCAGCCAGCAAAAAGCCCAACGGAACGTAGGTACAATCTTTCAGCAAGAAGTAAGCAAGTCGAACCAGAACATTGTGTATTCCTAACACTAAAACAAACGTCATGGTAAAATATGTACAACAGTTACTAATGGTGGTTTAATTTCAGGAAAAATATATGGCAAAAAATATGTGGCAACGGATAACATAGGCCACAACCCTGGCGATGCGTTACTCCCTGCATATGTACTTGTTCCATGTCTGGTTGCGTCCTGACATACACTTGAGCCAATTTGTCTTCAAGCTGCACTCAGTGCTCCGCACTCAACTGACCAGTTGCTCTTGCAAACGGCAGCTGAACACGAAGCGCATGCTGCACCTCTTCACTAAAATGGTCAGATAGCTATTGCTCGCCTGACACTCCGCCCAAAGTTGTATTGCTTCTTAGCACACAGCGGCATGTTTGTTTAACGTGTAGCCAACGGGCCTGCTTTGTCGCTCTGCGTTTTCTTTTCCAGTTCCTGGGCAGGAATTCTCCATTCCCTTTTAATCTCTAACACAAATGCGCTGACTTCTGTGCAGCATTTTGCATCCGATATATCCAAATTTCTACTCTGGAGTAACTAAATATTGATTCTGGCCATTATACATCTATTTTGGATTCCGCATTTTCCTTTCTTTTCCATTGGGTGAGTCGCTTAACATTTTGTTGGCCATTTTCTGAGCAGATATTCTTCCTACACTGGTAATCGTCCTCGCCACTCTTTTAATTTGTGTGTGGTCCCACGCATCTTTTTCACCAAAACTTCTTTGGAATGGACGGAAAATGGTCATGGAAAAGATACAACTAGCTCGAGTTTGTACAGTCTCTCGTGCTTGGGCGAGTTGATTAATCTTCTACAACCTAAGTTTTCAAGTGTCGTCAGAGAACAAACAGACAATTCCAAAAGACTCCTCTGCAGTCTGATTGTCAGAAAAACTGAGGCATTTTCAACGAATTCAACTAATAATTCTACGAGGTTTGTAAGATCAGGACGGTTAAGGATCTCACAGGACGATTGCGGCTAGGCATGCCCTTACAGAGGTTGAGCAGTTCCGGAAGATGTTGGTTCGATATGGACGTCGTCTGTGGATCCTTTGGAGGGCGCGTATGGTAGATGGGGGTGATGGCCCCCTCCTGGTCAACTGGGTGATCTGGAGGTCTAACGGAGTCTTGGAATCTTCTGTCTGTAGCGGTAGCAGAACACTGAATGTTAGCCATTTCGCGACGGACTTTGGCCGTCTCCATTTTCAGCCATGCAGCTCTGTCCTTCAGTTCTATAGGGAGCTCTCGCTTGGGCGACGGCGGGAAGTAATCGAGTGGAAGAAGGTCGGTGGAATGCTCGTCAGACACGGCGAAACGTTGGCTGAGTTGCGTTACTGATTAACTGCGGTAATTGTTGATTAACTTTGTAAGATCCGGACGGCTAAGGATCTCACAGGACGATTGCCACTAGTAGATTATACGCAGTTCGTAGCCACTAGTCAATAGGAGCAGAAAGACGTGAGGCAGTAGATGATATATTGAAGACTGACAGGAACTGGTTCTACAGAAAAACGGATTAGTAAGCATCATGAATTGAGAAAACGTACAATCAACAAGGGCGCAATCTGCAGGAGCGGGAAGTAGTCACTGTCACAGCACAGAATTCTATAGGGGCAACAAGAAGGAAGTAATAAAACTACAAGTAAGTACTAAACATACATATCGGGGCAGTCTGACAGTGTGAGTTGGCCGTAACGGCGCAGGAGTTAGTACGTTCGTGATGTGAAGGACTTTTTCGGTCGGCGTCGACGCAGCCGCTCGTGTCGCGTGACAGGTCAGATTGAGCGGCTTCGTCCGTTTAAAACAAAGCTTAGCAAGGGCTATCTGCCGGGTGCGATACACAGGTAATACAAAATAATCAGCCATGTTGGGTGTCCGGTTGGTGTAGTCGGTGACGCGTTCGCCTGCTGTCCGCAGACTCTGGGTTCGATAGCCGGTCGGCGCGCTTTTCGGTCGGAGTGGACGCTCGTGAATAGGTGCAATCCAGACAAACTTGCAAGCAATGACGGACGGGCAAATTAAGTATTGACATCAGTTACTGAGGCATAAGAAGACCCTAAGCCGGGACGAAACAGGGGGGAAAACGAGCAAAGAAACGAAACGGTGTCGTAATAAACAAATGCGAGTCACGTTACTCATAAGTAGACGGAAAACAAGGAAAGTTACAGCTGGTCAACGTTGATTCGCAGAAAGCGACCGATAAGAGAGCGAAGAGAAAAATTGAAATTCGACCAGTGCGTCTGAGTCGCCGGATGACCACAAAACTGTCTCATCTGTGTGGATTCACTGGCCTATTTCGCGTTGTCCTGTACACCTTACGTGCATTAGTGCTTCAGAGTGGTGGTGGCTTGACATGCCGTCAATGCCTGAGAATGCGGACGGTTTTGCCTGATTTCATTGGGTTTTTATCGAACAATGTCTGGACAGCTATTTTGATGGAAAATACAACCCATGTCTTGTATCGATGGCAGAACACGGTACGGACCAATTGGTTCATCTTATTTTGGTAGAATCAGACAACGGTGCGCGTGTCAGTGAGGAACAGATTTTCTGTTCAGACTCGATGAGGACTTCGTCATCGTACACGGCTTTGAACAGCTTCGTTAGGTGAGTTGTTTGCTGAGCTACTTCCGTAACCGGAAGATAAAGAGAAAAGAGAATCTCAGTTGGGTTATCCGCCCAGGCATGCAAACGAAAATTTCTCCACGCACAACAAGGGCTGTGGGTCATGTATGTCCAACACAGATTTGGACTCATGATAAAGAACGCTATCAAACGAACAAGAAATTGTGTTCACACATGATTCATCCTAAGTTTCAACTGTTTGGCCATTATGCCAAGCACTGGGGAGGATTGTCAATGAGACACACTGAGGGTTGAGCCAATAGTGGGAAAGGGAATAAAAATGTATGAATGCGAGGTGTCTTTGACTATCAGCAGAACTGATTTCTGGACATTTTGAAGCGTTTTGATATAAGCATCTTCGCTGATTGCGGAGAACACGCGAATGTCTTCACCTATGTAGCAGATGAGTGAAGCGGTGTGGACCGTAAGAAACCAAATACGTAGTACTACTATGACTCATCTAGTAGACGCAGTCCCCGCGCTTCCGTCAACTTTATGTTCTACCTGAACCCAAATTGTCAAAATGCACCCACTTGAACTGAACTGAACAGAACAGAATTGAACTGAACTGAACTCTAACTGAAGTGAACCAAACTGAACTGAAATGAACTGAACTGAGCTGAGCTGAGCTGAACTGAACTGAGCTGAAATGAAGTGAACGGAACTGAAATGAGATGAAATGAATTTTAGTGAATTGAAGTAAACTGGACTGAACTGAACTGAACTGAACTGAACTGAACTGAACTGAACTGAACTGAAATGAATTGAACTGAACTGGACAAGACTGAATTGAACTGCACTGAACTGAACTTAAGTGAAATGAACTGAACTGGACGTAACTAAGCGGAACTGAGCTAAACTGAACTGAACGGAACTGAACTGAACTGAACTGTACTGAACTGAACAAAACTGAACTGAACACAGAAATCAGCTTGTGTCAATCTTCCTATATTCACGTGCTCACATCAAGGACGCTTTATCCTGATTTAATGCGGATAATTCAGGCCCTGGTTTGGCCGGCCGTGGCCAAATGATTGTACGTTGCATATAATGAGCACACGGCTCGTGGTTTTCAATAAGGATGGAACAGGTGTACATTGTTTCTCATGTTATTATCGCAGACTCGCTTCATACATAGAAATGCGAAAGTGTCTTCATACTACCAAACTTCCTCGCTGTCTCTCACGAAGTAAAAAGCATCCTGTCCTGCCACGAGAATTTTGGGCTGACGCGTTTTCCGTAACGTTCTTCATATGATCTAGGACACTTGAGTGACCGAATACAGCCAGCTTCTATGTTCTTGGAATCAGTAGACTAGTGTGGTGGCCCGGCCACTCAATAAGTTAATTTGCTAGAAAAGTGCGGCAAAGAAATAAAAATAATTACGCTAGACACAGTATACAATGATAATGAGGTCAAACGGAACAGACTCACTAATAATTGTTCTTAGTAAGATGGTTTGTCGTTGGCCGAGATCAGCGAATAAACAATAATCCAATTATGGAGGTCCAGCGGTCTTCTTCTGAACAGTTCCCACATACAATATATTCGGAAGGTAGTCTGAAATGTTTTTATACCAAGAGTTAGCAAAGAGACACGCGAATGAACGCTGCAACCGCGAGCTAAATCAGGAGAGAGTTGAAGCCCGTGACCACGATTTTGTATTGCGTGAAATTGTACAAGTGGGCGGTTTTGTGGTTTTTCGTATTCAAACAAAAAACGACTATGCGATTGACGAAATACGTAGTGATATAACGGAAGCAAAATAAAGCTACAAAACCTAACACTACTCCCTCATTAGAGCGTTGACCGTGAAAGGGGAAAAAGCTCTGAATTATTAAAATTTAGAATCGAAGATTTGCTCACTTCAAGTTTCGTAATCAGCTAAGTGCTGAGGGAAACGGACGCTGAGGGAATGACGTTGGCGGAATGTTTATATTCGGTGGGTAGGGTGTTTCTCTGCCAGCAGGATTGCTGGATGTTGTCATGGGTGCATCGTTTGACGAAAAATTCGGAGTGATATAATGGAAGCAATGTGAAGGTACATAAAGCCACACCAGGGTTAAAGTATCTTATTCCAGAACACGTTGGATTATATGAAATTCACCTACATTACTCCGCACTTTTCATGGGGCACCTCTATGATAACGGCCTAAGATATGATACTCGCTTTGAAGAACGACCCACAAACTGCTGAAATATTGAACACCATGTTGCTGCTTGAACGTAAATGTGAAGAACCAACGAGGGCATCTAATGATGTGAGTACCGAATTCCGGCCTAAGATACTCGCTTTGAAGAACGACCCACAAACTGCTGAAATATTGAACACCATGTTGCTGCTTGAACGTAAATGTGAAGAACCAAACCAACCATCTAATGATGTGAGTACCGAATTCGCCCCGATAGTTCCTACCGTAAGCGCTATTTGCTGAAAGTTTAACTAGGAGTGTGTTTGGGATTGAGGCTTGCCAAGCATGAATACATTGGCTAGTAATGTGTACACATTTTTCAGCACACATTTTCGTGAACCAAGAGGTTAACACACCTGCTGAACTGTGAAGCAGTGCAGCTGGATTTGATCGAATATCGCCTCGAAACGCATAAGCTCATCCCAGTTGTGCAATCCCTTTACCGTTGGCTTATTGTGGGTTGTCACATCCTTGTCGCGAAACGTTTCCTCGACGATGTGGCCAAGCTGACCTAAGCAAGAAGAATAGTTGTGAGAGATTATCGACAGACTGTAAAATGACTCCAGCACACCTAATCGGACCACGTTCGATTTTTGGATGGCCTCAAGTAACGGCCGCTTATATACCGAACTGATGGCCGTTTACGTGATCCCATGCCTCCTCAACCAATATTCTCCTGAATACAAATCAATTCTTAACTAAAATAACTTTTTTTTCCTTGGTTCAGTTCCTTTTTTGAATCAAGTGAATAAGAAAAAGAAACTAATAACCTGAAGTGCACGGTGCAGTTTTCGCTGAACGGTCTCGTGTTCTTACTCTGTTTTGGCCTCCATCAGGCTACGAGACATTGAAAACAGGTGCGCGTGGGAAGAGGGCTTTTTGTCTGCAACAGTCCGCGGGAACCAGGAAAACAATTCAGCGACATTCACTAATAACGGAAGCTCTGTAAATACTGACTTGGAGAAATGTATTCCAAGACTACTCACTATTAAGGACAAGACTACCTAATACAACCTTTTTGCCAGAGTAACCCAAAGTACGCCAAAGTTCATCCTTCTGCACATCGTTTTGAGTCATATTAGAATATTTGAATATCTGTAACAGGGACATCACCCCATCGAAACGCATAAGCTCATCCCAGTTGTGCAATCCCTTTACCGTTGGCTTATTGTGGGTTGTCACATCCTTGTCGCGAAACGTTTCCTCGACGATGTGGCCAAGCTGACCTAAGCAAGAAGAATAGTTGTGAGAGATTATCGACAGACTGTAAAATGACTCCAGCACACCTAATCGGACCACGTTCGATTTTTGGATGGCCTCAAGTAACGGCCGCTTATATACCGAACTGATGGCCGTTTACGTGATCCCATGCCTCCTCAACCAATATTCTCCTGAATACAAATCAATTCTTAACTAAAATAACTTTTTTTTCCTTGGTTCAGTTCCTTTTTTGAATCAAGTGAATAAGAAAAAGAAACTAATAACCTGAAGTGCACGGTGCAGTTTTCGCTGAACGGTCTCGTGTTCTTACTCTGTTTTGGCCTCCATCAGGCTACGAGACATTGAAAACAGGTGCGCGTGGGAAGAGGGCTTTTTGTCTGCAACAGTCCGCGGGAACCAGGAAAACAATTCAGCGACATTCACTAATAACGGAAGCTCTGTAAATACTGACTTGGAGAAATGTATTCCAAGACTACTCACTATTAAGGACAAGACTACCTAATACAACCTTTTTGCCAGAGTAACCCAAAGTACGCCAAAGTTCATCCTTCTGCACATCGTTTTGAGTCATATTAGAATATTTGAATATCTGTAACAGGGCCTTCACCCTATGAGTATTCTTTTGCTCTGAACCCATCCGACCCAATTGGTTGACGAAACAACGCTAACGTTGCAGAATTAGGTAGCCCCTGCAGGTTATCAGCTGATAATTTTGTATACTGTTCAGAGTCAGTGCTGTCTCTATGTCCATCGGTCTACCTATCTACCTGCCATTCCGTCTACCTGTCCGTCTAACAGTGTCTGCCTATCTGTCCAGTTGTCTGTCTATTTGCCTGTCCGTCCGTATGGGTTTCTGTCTGTCTGTCTGTCTGTCTGTCTGTCTGTCTGTCTGTCTGTCTGTCTGTCTGTCTGTCTGTCTGTCTGTCTGTCTGTCTGTCTGTCTGTCTGTCTGTCTGTCTGTCTGTCTGTCTGTCTGTCTGTCTGTCTGTCTGTCTGTCTGTCTGTCTGTCTGTCTGTCTGTCTGTCTGTCTGTCTGTCTGTCTGTCTGTCTGTCTGTCTGTCTGTCTGTCTGTCTGTCTGTCTGTCTGTCTGTCTGTCTGTCTGTCTGTCTGTCTGTCTGTCTGTCTGTCTGTCTGTCTGTCTGTCTGTCTGTCTGTCTGTCTGTCTGTCTGTCTGTCTGTCTGTCTGTCTGTCTGTCTGTCTGTCTGTCTGTCTGTCTGTCTGTCTGTCTGTCTGTCTGTCTGTCTGTCTGTCTGTCTGTCTGTCTGTCTGTCTGTCTGTCTGTCTGTCTGTCTGTCTGTCTGTCTGTCTGTCTGTCTGTCTGTCTGTCTGTCTGTCTGTCTGTCTGTCTGTCTGTCTGTCTGTCTGTCTGTCTGTCTGTCTGTCTGTCTGTCTGTCTGTCTGTCTGTCTGTCTGTATGTATGTATGTATGTATGTATGTACTTATGTATGTATATATTTGTTGTTAGTTTACCTATATGAAGTACCTCTACAAACGAAATATGTAAAGTTATATATTGGATTTCCTCTGTACAGAATTAGTTTTGCGGAATCACTGTAGGAACTACTGCCGTGAAAAGCCGGAGAAGCGACTTAAAACAGAATTTACATTCCATTTATTTCCAATTATTCGACTTACGGATCAAATTCTCCCAAAATGCCTACTGCCGGTTTTCATCTCTTTATTCCAGGACGACGATATCTAACGGTGTGATAAATGACTGCCTTGTAAGTGAGTGTCCGTGTTCCGGTCTGTAGTAAGCAAATGATTTCCTGCATCATTTCACCGTGTAACACAACCTGGAAACTGCATGACACTCTGTACCAAAACGAAATATAAACCGTCGGAGATACAGATCATTTGTACTCTTTTACAGGACGGTAAAGTTAATTGAACATACACCAATCGTGGGGTCATAAATGACTCTCCCTCTCTCCCACAAACGAGATCAATCTTCCCTCGCGGGCCATCAAATAGGCTCAGTGTATGAAAAATTCTCGATTGAAATCTTGCAATCTAGCGTTCTTTTGTAAGATCCACTAGAGGTGTGCAGCGCTAGGGCAAGGCGCGTAGATCATGAAGTGTATGCAACGATTATATCCTTGTAATTGTGGCGCCTCCTCGTTGCGCCATTAACGAACGGCATTTGTTTGACACTGCATCCTGTTTCCAATCGGAGCTCGCCTTGGTGCTTGACCGGCAAGATGCTTGATTCAGTTGCCATGTTCGGCAAGTAGACCCATAATATAATTTACGGGTTTTAGCATTCTATGAACGCCGCGAAAATAATCTCAGTGCAGATAAAGAGCATTTTGTAGATGTCAAACTTCGTTGGATGAATTTCGTGAATGGAATAGGCGTGAAGACTGTCATTGTCATAGAAGCAGTTGATGGTGCAAGATTATCTGTTTTAGCATGTCACACCGGATTATTTCATGAATGTACTGGAGGGCGATAAAAAGCTTGGAGCTTAAGAAGATAAGGTGAGTTCGCCCGGAAGTGCATATTATCGATGCATTTGTATGTTTAGTACATTCTGTGCCTTTTTGTTGTGCTTTCCAAAACGCTACACTTCAAGACCCCCTTAACATCCCCGTGCACCTACAGCTTTCTATTGACAACGTTTTCATATGATACATTGGTCATGTGGCGGTTTCCCCCATTTCCTTCCCAAAAGGAGCAATAAGTTTTGTTAATTTCGGTAACCTAATTTATAACACGCATCTTTTTCGATAGGAGGCTAATTTGTAAGCGAACTAAAGAGGGTCAGATAAATATGTGCACTTTCATCAGCAGTTCTCTATAAACGAGTTAGGTATATAGGTAAAAATGACCTTCAGATCAAGCAAAAGTCGAGTAGAATCTATGATGTGCGAACGTCCTTCTCAAGGTTGATATTCCAAGAAATTCGACGTTGATAGATCTAGTGAAGAGGATCTTAATAATATTTTCACGTAACATCTGTTCTACTACGTTTAAGTGGCTCATTTCAAATTATTTCGCGGTTTCTGAGCAAGCATAGTTGAAATAGAGGATACAAACTCATTAGGCGTAGATAATACAAGAAACCGTAAGAAGAACGCGCCAGCCGAAATCTTCTCGAAAAGACAATAGTTTTATTTCACTTTCAGAGAGACAGTGCGAATTTTTGGCAGCATGAACAGGTTTTCGTATTTCCGTATGAGAAGTCAGTCTGTGGGGTGAAGCCGAGAAGCAATGTACAACATTTCAATCTTATTGAAAATCATTGTGGTGCGCTTAGTAGTTGCAATATTTACCGTTCGGCCACGGCGGTCAACCTCTCTTAGTCGGGACATCAGATCACTCTTTCTTCAAGCAAGGGATCCACATCACTCATGACAGACATTCACCCAAAAAATCCATTCGCCGTATGAATTATTATTCCTTCTGAGCTACTAACTATCTGTTGATAGTGTGACCACATTCGGACTGGTCGGTAACGGAACGAAGTCCCAAGGCTGGTTCGTGCTTGATCGCATCGTGATCCTTGTATGACGTAGGCGGTGGCCATTTGCAAGAAGCATTAAGCCGGGGGTTTCGCAAAATCCGGCTTTCAACGAATAACCTCACTGCTGCTGAACTGGTCCATATGGGTCGACGGAATCCTTGTGTAACCCGTACAACACATGTAATATTTTGGTGTCCCAGTGCAAAAGCCACGATTGCCATATGTATGTCATCATCTCTTTTGAAAAGATTTCGATGCAAGAAGCAGCCGGGGGTTTCGCAAAATCCGGCTTTCAACGAATAACCTCACTGCTGCTGAACTGGTCCATATGGGTCGACGGAATCCTTGTGTAACCCGTACAACACATGTAATATTTTGGTGTCCCAGTGCAAAAGCCACGATTGCCATATGTATGTCATCATCTCTTTTGAAAAGATTTCGAATCAATTTTGAACACACACAGGGAAGCGCCAGGGAGCGTCAAATCCTTAAAATGTGTTTTATGTGTAGCAGTAGATTGTAGTAGAGTAATGTGCGTAGTAGTGTCCACGGAGTCCTCAGTGGTATATTTCATTCCATACCCCGTTTGTCATACAACCAGTAAGTGTTTCACTGTTTTGGCTACATTATATCCACCCTAAAATTGGGTAAGCTGATTTATCTGCTTGATATAATCACCCTCTATAATTATCTCTCCCCGGCGCGCAGAAGGGCTTGAAAAAGCGTACACTGGAGCAACAATATCAAGAGGTGGATTTGAGGACAATAATATCACGCGATGAAATATGGTGAAATGGCGGGCCCAAAGATATCACTGAGAGATAGCTTTGCCAATTGGGAAAAACAAATCTGTTTTGAAAATGAGTGTATTTGTTGAGATGCCAGTTGTATTCCGTTAAGTTAACTTTGTGGCGTCAAGGTTGACTATATTCGATTAGAGATTTCAGAATGCATAGACCAAGCTCAGCAAGGAAGCAAATCCAGGCGCTTATATATCCGAGTCCAGCCAGTGGCATTCTTTGGATAACCAAGCAATGGCGTTGGGTCAGCTGTTCTTCGCATCTTCCGTCCTATGGTACAAAACGAACTCACATTTATATGTATCATTCACAAGTAACCCAGATGGAGAACAGATTTACCTGATGGCTGAAACCTCCATCTAAGCAGTTGGCACTCGAGGAGCCAGTCGATTCGTGGCTACAGGATATGGTTTTCCGTGATTGAATGACGATTTACGCCGTGTGCTGTCTAAGTGAAATCCAATCATACTGCTGATCCGTCTCTTATGGCTGAACGGTTAAGCAATCAAACATTGCACGGATGGTTGGCGGTTAATAATTCCCTATTGGAGTGAGATGCGCAACACCGCTGACTTGCGATAAAAAGGAAACAGCTATGCACCGCTTCTGGGTTTTACAGAGAAGATTGTTTTAACTGACAGGATGAAAAATCCATTCAGAAGAGAGTTTTGCCAGGCGTATTTTAGTTTTTGTCACCTGCATTGTTTAGAGATTAGGGATGCATTGTGGCTTCACTAGGAAGGCCGGAAAAAAATTTGGTATGAATATGTGGTGCAATTGCCTTAAAAAATCCATTCAGAAGAGAGTTTTGCCAGGCGTATTTTAGTTTTTGTCACCTGCATTGTTTAGAGATTAGGGATGCATTGTGGCTTCACTAGGAAGGCCGGAAAAAAATTTGGTATGAATATGTGGTGCAATTGGCTTCAAACGCATCCTGGGTTGGGCAGGTTTTGAGTGGAAACTTATAATTTGCCTACCTCAAGTTGGCAAATTTCCGCCAACGAGACAACTGAGCTAACCACGTAGGACAAACTCCTACACAAACAGGAATAGGGTCACACATTGATCTGGTACGAGACTTCGTGCGCCTGTTCATAAATCGGTGGACGATGGACATTAACGCAACTCAGGTGGAAATCATATCATTATATTGCTCAAGGGATACAGATAACGGGGTAAGTAACCCAGTGATGCTTAGTCAGTTACGCACAAGCACATTTTTCACGAGACATCGAGAACGATTCGAGTGTTGAAATTGTTCAGTGGGAAACAAATATAATGCATCTTGTTGTCTTGTTTCCAGTCAGATTATTGCTTAATCCAGTTAGAACGGGTCTACCAACATCCCATTTCAAATTAGCACACGATCTCGAAATAGTTATTAGCAGCGATTCTGATGTGACTGGCCAATATTAAACCAGGAGCACGTCCTCTCCACTGAATTTTCTGACGGTTTCGAAGGATGGGGAAATATTTCCCAAAGTTTTTTAAATTTTTTCAACAACATAACCAGGATAATTTGCTCAGACCTGGTCCCTGCACTTCCAGGAGGATGCGGACCATATCCATAACACTCATCTCAGCGTGCCAAATTGTGAGTTCTGACAACGAATAAATGAATAATTGAACGCGTTTGGAGTGAGTGAAGTTATGGACTTGTAATAATATTTCATCTAGCACCCTAAACCTTCAAACCGAGGTTAAACTTTAGCTGTAGAAAATTGCTTCCGGATGTTCAAGTTAGCTTAGTAACTCAGGATAACAGTTTAGTTATTGGGGCTAGAAATTACTGACCGTGTTTCGAATCCAGCTTCGGCATCACAACTAGTCCTGTCCAGACTCAGGCGATTCGGTGATTGCTCAATCCTTCTTCTCCCTTCGGGCGGCATACCAAAACTGTGCTGGGCCTGAATTCTTAATACAATCATTATATTCTCAATATGCAAACTGCGAATTTATCACTTTGAAGTTCAGTAGATTTATCCTCAATGTAGTGCTGAGAGGATTGGTTTGGGAACATAAGTGAATACTGCGCCGCAAATTGACAAGTCCACTTCTTACACAAATTCGTAAAAGTCAAAGCACGTAGATGATGATCACCCCCAGACGCCTACAATTCAAGGTGGCTACCATGTTCATTTGAGCGTTCTAAATTCTAGTGTATTTTCATCAAAACGAGAACTAGTTTTAAATCTTTTATAAAATTTCAGATTGAACGGCTTGTAAAGTTTTATCATCGCTGGCTGGTCAAAATATGAAACGAAATCTTGCTACGCACTCCCTCGATTCCGAAAATAAAGTTTACGTAACGCGGTAAATTAGAGGAGCAACATTGCACTGGTTGCGAGAGCCCATCCAATGATCATATTTTCAGGTCCTTGTGATTTTATGTAAATTAAAACCATAGAGAAAAGCAAGTTTATTGATTCAAAGCCTGGCGTGATCTTCGGTTTCCCCTACGTATGTCACACAGAAGACGCATGAGACCATCAATCTACGCGGCGAGTAGATACCCAGCTTTTGACAATTCAAAACTCTATGTCCAATTTATTCGTCAAATTTCAAATTGACCTAGAGTAAACATAAAATTGACGGATGGTTTTGAATACAACAAGCAAATCAATATCCCGGTGAGACAATATTACCTGCAAATGTACGTATGAAGCCAGGTTCTACTTGGAACCTTTTGTGGACTCATTGTGTTGCTCTGTACTGTCTGGGGCGCATAAGTGCTCAACGGAACGATCCACTTTTGGCCTAGAAAACTCCACAAACCAGCAATGTGCACAGATTTTTTTAAATATTGCGCAAATGATCAGCCACTGAACACACTGATAAAATTTGTAGATGATACCCTGGTTAGCAGAAACTTTGTACCCCAGTCCCTCTAGATTTGTGGTGGACAGCTTTTTCAACCCATCGCCATTCATGTGTGAGGCGTAATTGATTTACAGGAGATGCACTGTATAAAATTACAGACAGATCAAGATTCAAGTAAGTCTGGACACCTGGACGTAAATCGCCGTTGTTCGATTCTTATTGCGTTCCTATTCTTCACCGACCGTGTCCGAAATATAACATCCATATTTAACCACAACACAAGCCGTAACAAGGTTGTCCTTGTCGCTGGTTCCAGCGCCTGTGAAAATTATCGGCATCAAGTAAGTTTCCGTTGATATTTCGTTGGTTTGATGCTCAAAAGCTTTTTTTCTGGAGACCACTCGGGAGGGTTTTTCAAGGTGGATATTTACAATGATAGTTCCCCAACAGTTGTCTCCTACTTAATTTCATTCGTCGCTGCGGTTTTCCAATGAAACGGTTAGTGAATAGGTGCCAACTAAAAGAGACAGATTACGTGACGTGTTTTCTTTTTCGACAGCATTTCCCTGTCGTGCTACAATATTCTGCTCCGTGTGCGGTCGATTTCCCTGGCCTATAATAGCATAAAATAGCATACCATGATTCACTTAAGTCGGAGGCAAACATCGCCACCGCAAGTGTTTTATGTTGAGTCGTGTTGGATAAAATGACTGCCTGCGAGTAGAAGCTATGTTCTTGCATAAAATAAGGAAACTCTAGGAGTTCGATTATATTCGAGCCATCACAAATCACCCAATCTCGCATCGGGGCTTAATCAAATCAGAGAAACGCTACTAGACTCCACAGTACCGTAAAATACTGTGAATTGTTTAACAAAACAAGCCTGAGAAATCTAAACAAACACCACTGTCATTTCGGCGACATTAGTTGTTACGCTGTACAGATCGATTCTGAGCGCACCGCAATGTTCATGCATTATGAGGAAATAATTCTAAACTACTTGGTAAGATTGAGCAACTTTCTGATATAAACATACGGAACACCGTCCTGATTAAATTCATCAGTCCACGCGCAAAATGGTTACCCTTATTGAATGTGCCTGTATGCAGTAACAGGATTCAGTGGGTACGCATATCGTTCTGACGCCTGACGATATTTGAATCTGTGATCCACAAAACCCCTGGAAGTCTGGAATCCCTCTTCCTGTTCTTAGGCCCTGTGTTCGAATTTCTTCGTATAACGACACGAAGTAGACACAGAAACCATTCTAGTCACAACGGTGAGAGATACGCTCAGTGAAGGCCCCATCGAAAGAACTCAGCTTTTTTAGACTGTACCTTCCGCCCGGGAATAGCAAGTCAGTTAGACAAACAATGACAGTGTATTTCAATGCCGTGCTTTGTCGGAGTGATTCCTTGATATCTCCTGAAAAACAGCCTGCAACACAACATGTACAGCACATCCTTTCTACCGACAGCCAATAAACCATCCAAAATCTTGGGTAATAGCTAGAGAGAATGGTAAACGAATGGTCAGACTTATGATTAGAGGCGCTCACAACCGCATTAGAAAATACGGGAGAATAGCCAAAGAACATAGGGAAGCCTGCTTGAGCACAATGGGACCAGATCTCATGGCGCAACTTAGCATTACGTTAGAACGAAGAGTTTCATCTACTGCTAAAAACAAGAAGCCTCATCTAGATTGCAAATTCGCAAGGCTGATTAGGAACCAGGACTCCGAAAGTAATCACAATGAAGCGTGGATAAGGAATCTGTCCAAAAGGCATTTGACGGAAGCTGAACAAAATGTTCTCGTCAAAGGACTTAATTTCAACTTCAAAGGTGCGAGAAACCTGGAGTATTTAACCCAACCTAGAACAGCGATGAAATCTCCTGGACTGGACAAAAATGCACAGCATCTACTACTTCAATGTGTCGTCCCAGCCATCACATGCAAATCAACGTGGTTTCCGGCAGAGGGAAAGAAGCAATGAACAAGTTGAAGAAGGATGAAAACATCGTGATTCTACCGGCAGACAAGGGACGCCAAACAGTGATCATGGACAAACCGGACCGCATCAATAAAGCAAAGGCACTATTTAACGACACAACCACGTACCGCCGCTTGGAACGCGACCAAAGCAACCAGCTAGCAAGCAAAATCAATAAGAACTTGAAGCAACTCCAAGATCTCCACAAGATTACAAAAGAGGAATATTGGTGAAAGAGAGCTCGTGATTCGGCCCCTCCCCGCTTCTACGGACTCCCAAAGGTACAAAAAGAATCAATACCTCACAGCAACCTACAATCTTTCGAAAGAACTATGGAAAAGGTTAAAACATCTCATCAGTGGGTCGCAACACTCAATCAACAATTCAGGACAACTCTCGGAGAATCAAATCACGTAAGCTTTGATCAGGACGATGTAATGGTTTCCTTTGAAGTGGGCTTAATTTTCACGTCTGTAGATCTCGATTCAGCCAAGACAACTGTAGCCGAATTATTGGACAACAACGGCACGGCAACTGGATCGCTGGAGAAGGAAGACCTCCGCAGATTAGTCGACTTATGCCTGATCACACATTTTGAGTTCAACGGAGAATATTATGAACACCTCAGAGGGACATCGATGGGATCGCCGATTTCAGGATTCATTGCAGAAGTGACAGTGCAAAAATTGGAACAAATCGTGTTGCCCGATATAAATCCTAAAATATGGACGATACATTCGTGATCATCAAAAGAAGCGAACTGCAACGAGTAATCCAACTGCTAAACAATGTCTTTGACGAAATCACCTTCACAACGGAGGTAGAAAACAACGGAAAACTGGCGTTCCCGGAAGTCCTTGTCGCTAGATTGCCGAACGGACAGCTACAAACTGAGTTCTACAGAAAGGCGACACATACGGACCAAATCCTCAGCCACCACAGCAACCATCCAAATTGCCACAAACATAGCTGTACTCGGACACTTTTCAAGCGAATCGAGACACACTGTTGCACAACAGAATCCAAGATCACAGAAGAAAAGCGCCTTTACAGATTGTTTCAGAAAAATGGATACCCGAGGGATTTCATCTGGAGAACACTCAGAAAGCCGAATACGATCGATGCAACAGGTAAGTAAGCAAGTAAGCGAGTCACACTCCCGTACATCAAGAACTCCGCAAGGCTCTTACGACAGCACAATATAGTGTTCACTTACAAACCTGCGAGCACTCTAAGGAGGACACTATCAAAACCAAAAGGGAAATTAGATCCAACGGCGAAGAACAATCTCATATGCATGATCCAAATCAAGGACTGCGACAAATGGTATGTAGGACAGAGAGGAAGGACGCTCTCTTCCAGAATGCATTAACACAAGCTCGCCACTAAGAGTCACGATCAGTTCTCCCTCATCTCCGCTCACAAAAATCAGGAAGGACAGGAGTTCGACTAGAGCGGCGTCTGCATATTGGCTCAAGCAAGAACAAAAAACGAACGCGAATTTATGGAAGCATGGTGCTCCACCCAAGAGGCCATCAACAAACATATCGAAATTGTTCCCACTTACCAGCCACTAAGAACGAGAGAACTCCAGAACCACCGAGTTTAAAGCTACAAAATCAACCAAACGAGGAAATCATAAGTGAAGGAGGAAAACATCGTTCAAACTGACACATCAATTGGATTGAAAGAAGTGCCCAATCAGATCATCAAATCAACCGACGGACGAAGGGACACTGACCACTCCGGTGGAGTAAATAAGGCGGCACAAGCAACCAATCAAACCCAAGAACGTCAGACGACAACACTATATAAACCGAGTCCGGAGGGAGCAAACTATTAAAAATAAAAGGCGTGAGGCTAACCAATCGACACGACGGAACGCAGACCCCAACGCAACAAAGGTCACAAATGGAACCATAGATTCACCACATTTGTTGCACTTTAAGTAGCCAATCACGTCAAAAAATAACGGATAGCCTTCGGGTGCTATATAAGCGCACGCAGGCAAGGAAGAAGTACCGACTCAACTGCGCACTCATCATGTCTCCTCGTATGTTGACGAAACGTTTGCAAGCCAATTGCCAAGCTCAGCGAACAGATCAACAGCCACCTGATCAACAACCCATAACATGCAACCGATTATTGGCAAAGCCTTAAGAGTTGTCACGTTCAGTGTCATGAACCCAGTGAAGAAGATGCAGTTATTCAGTGGATTATTTGTTGAAAATGTTTAATCTAATGAATGGTCATGTACCAGTGATTGTTTGGCTCATGGAATGCCTCCTTGAGACTGTTGCACGTAGTACCTGGCATAGGGGAAGTATAAGCAGGAAAGACTTCCGTGCTTCCTGCACCTCTTTAGTCCACAACGATTATCAACCCATGCAGGTGTTTTTTATTGCAAGAATTTCGTGGAGTGTTATTGTGCTCGCCACATAGAAGCAAGCTTGCCCAAGTTTCGAACGACGTTAGAGGGCTGGACAAGATACAATACTTGGATCTAGTTTGTTGACCATTCCACAAGCGTAGTGCTCAACATCTTGCAGGTAGCACCTTCCAGTTCAAATTAGCATCAAACGTCGCCTTGTCTGGTAGGTCGTCAATAGTGGATCTGGTAGGCTTGTTTAACCTTAGGTTTGAAAGACTTCTCAGGGGTCAGCGGAAGTGTACGCATTATCCAAGTACAGCACTTGTGCAAGAAAATCGCCAACAAACAAGCGTTTAATCCGGGTTTTCGCAGGTGTTACAGGATGTGTGACGCCACGTATAGCTAATGTCCTTGTAGTCTGTCTGTTCTGCCAGTTAGTTTGTGTGAAGGTGCATTATATGGTGAAAGTGCTTCTTTTTTTTCTGAGGTTGCTTGCGCCCATCTTCAACACGTAACTATTTCAGGCGTCTGGCATTACCCATTCATTTTGAATCCGGCCCTGGACCCATCAAAAGGAGTCGCGGATGCCCCAAGTCTGCCTACTTGTGCATTCATGTCTTTGATAACCACAAAAATGTATGGGCTTGTTAATTTCTAATTATGCCCGAAGGTTTTCTTCAAAGATACCATCAGTGCGGTAACCTGGAGCAATATCAACCCCAGTGTAACCAGTAACAGCGCCTCTTTAACCACCAGAGGAGCGAAGTTGGGAGCCAGCGGAAACCCGTGACTTGATCAGTGCAGCAACCACGATGGGGCATTACATCCTCATTTCAGAAAAACAAGAAGCGTGCCCAGCGAACAAGGATGCAGTCCAGCTTCTTTAGAGCGCAGGCAATTAGGATTGATAGACGAACTGAGGAATTTTTTTAAACACCTAAGGCTGTGGCGAACGAGTTGACCGTGGATTTCGCAGCTGACGATAATGGAAGGCATACGCTCCTTCAGTTATTGGAAATGGTCAAATTTGGATGTCATCAGCTCCTGGATAAGGAAAGCGAGAATACCGAATACACGAAATAAAAGGACGGAATGACTCAGTAGTCGTCGTTTTCGCTTACTCGCTTTCCGGGATACAACAAACAAGCTAGTCGGGTTAATGACACCATCGCGGCCGATGTGACTAGACATTATTTGTAGGTGGGTACTCCGCACTTGTAACTCGGCTGTGATAATACCAATTTGAGGAGGAATTGTCTTCAGTGCGACGTCGTTTATTCGGAGACAAACTAAGGATTTAAAATCATTGAACACAAGAGTAAGCGTTTCATTTGTTCATAGTTTTCGCGAACGAACATTCTTAAGAGTCCTAAGAGCTTCGAGATTACGACATTTTATACGGACACCGTAAAGCAGTTCCGCAGTATACGATGTGCGGTGCTTTGAGAATACTACAGGCTACTCGCATGACTCGTCAGTATTATAGGCCGCTGCAGCGGAACACCCGGGGATTAAATGAAGGTCATTTGGTGTCTTCCATTTAGGCTTTTATCACAGGAGCCTAGATGAACTAGTGGGTTTCCAGGTTGGTGGTATATTGTGCAGATAATCAGAGGAGTAAATCCAACCCACAACATGAATCAATTCTACCCGATGACCAGCCTCATATGAGCGGCTCTATCGGTGTGACATATACACTGTTAAGTGGGTTGTTGGGACCCATAAACTGTCAGGCCCTTGTTAAGTCAAATTTCTCTTATTTGAAATGATCCTGTAATGCAGATGTTAGCTCAGTATGTGGGATACCTACGAGGATGTGTTCAGGCGATATGCGCATACGGGTTTAATTGGGGCCAATATGTGCGGAAGTGAGAATCATCGGTCTACTGACACGCAGGATACTTGAGTGGGGCCGTTGGTGCTTGTAATTCAAATATATGTGCATTGCGGGCCGCTCTCACTGCATATCGCACTGGGATTTGTTCTTCGGTGATAAGTTGAGCCTGTTTATGTGAATGCCCGTGTGCTCGGCAGCTTCGACGTTCTTTCAGGAGGGTGTTTAATCTCTAAGAGAAGTGTGATGTAAAATCTCGTTCCATTGTTTTTTACCTGGGCGAACGTTTCCCCCTGATGACATTGGATGATGATGGAGATTGACGACTGTGGGAACAGCACTGTGTACGCAACGTGTTCCTACACTTGAGGCATTTACTTCAGAGAGAATCGGCAATCTACTTTCGGGATAAAATTTAGCACTGAGTTTATACCACTTTATGCAAAAATTATTTGTTATTTACAATATCATATGTAAAGCGGCCTCGAGCGGTCATCACGAATATTTTCAGCAATGGCTGGAGCAATTTTGACTTATGTGCAGTACGAAAAAACTGACAGACCCAATGCAGCGAAACAGTTTTGACAATATATTTTTCATTTTCACCAAACGTGCAACGAATTAAGTTGCAATGCTGACAGTTTATTCGTCATCTACAATTTCCTACAAAAAACTCGTTTGAGGTATATGAAGAAAGCATTGTGTGGGGGCTGATGTGGTGGAAATTTTTCCAAGCGGACATCCAAGTACATAACCGCCCGAGTAATCACTAGATCTAAATGACGTTTAACGTTGTTTTGGCTTCTGGAACTCCTTGCTCACACGCTATGCAGATGCATTCTGCTCAAAACCCCCGCGTTCTTGCGCATCGATCCTTGCGCCTAACCAGCTATCATTAAGGTAAGGGAATACCTCGCAGCATGTTGCTTACTCGGCAGCATATTATTTAACAGTTCCATCAACGTTAACTTGTCCACTCAACCAAGCAATTAACCGCAGACTACAGATAGAATATGCGGTGCAACAAAGTATGATGTTTCAACTGTGGTTTGATTTAGCTTGCACAGAGCTACGTACTCCGAAATAATTTTCTTCAGTTGTGCGGCACTTCTTATGGGACTGGTGATAAAACTTCTCCAGAGAGTTCAGGCTGCAAATGACAGATTACCATCATCGCCATCATCACCGACAGAACCACTGTCGAGTTGGTTTTCAAGCATGAAAAAGGTTTGTGGAAATTCGGCATTCACGACGGTACGGTGGCCCAAAAATAACCAAACTATTTGTTGGATGTCCAAAATTTTCTCACATTACTCGAGTGAGCGTCTTGGGCTGGAGGCGCATCCGAATGATTGCAGTGGGCCGGCATTGTGACCTCCAATCCAGATTGATTTTTTTTGTTTCGAGTGGGGCTTTAATTTAATTTTAAATGCAGAAGAGTACTCACATCACTAGCGTCCTCACTGTTTTCTGATAAATGAGCCCTCATCCCGCAATGTGGTGTTCGTTAGTTCAGGAGGTTGTGGACCGGCTTCCGGAGCGAGTTTATATCTAAGCCCGTAATCACCAGGGCGATTCATGAATGGCGAGATTTTATGTAGGTAAATCTGAATTTGAAACAATCCGAAGAGTTATGCAATAGGATCTCTTATCCGATGGAAGGTGGATATACCGAGATCGAAAGCGGCATAATAGAGCTGACTGCGGTCAGTTGAAATCGGTTCAGCTCAGTTCAGTTCAGTTTACTTCAGATTTCAGCTCGTCCGACTGGCCCTCTTGACCATTCTGGCATGAGTGAACCTATTGAAAGCTGAGCTCCAGTCGGCATAACCCGATCACAACGACCAGGTCCTAGATTAATCGAAGACACATATAGAGTATCACACTTAATCGAAGTTACATTCATTTCTTGAGGAAATTCCCGTCAACCCGCGTGCCCATTGTGATTGGTTGGACCGCTACTAATCATTCAGCTAAACAGCCGATTGTGGAAAATGGTTGAGCCTCTACTGAGAAGCGTGAAATGCGTAATAAAGATTATCCTCAACAACGCTGAATGAGTTGTGTAGTGAACCTGAACGTTCCGGTAGAGGTTGGCACCAGTTAAACAAATATATCTCCATCTAAATTCCCAATCAATTTATTCCAGCTCCGGAGCAGCCAAACTTTTAAATAGTCGGTTGCCGTGCCCACATTATCAATAATCTTATCTTATCAATTATTTTTAAAATGTTAATTACCAGGATCACACATGAGTAAGATATGTTCAAATTGTTGGACAAGAATAATGCATCCAAATACTTCCGAATGAACTGATACTCCACCAAGTAAGCATGATAATAGACACTCCGCTCGCCCTCCTTATCCTCTGTGCCCCACTCTTCCTGCTATCTCACTCACCTGTCATTTGTGTTTTCTTTCAGGCGAATGTTTTTCACGCCTAGCATGTCTTGCATGCAAGCAAAATTCCAGCAAAGAATATAATTACCTTTGTCTACGATGATATTGCAAACAATCCCATGTAAATTTCACATATCATGTTTGCCATATGTTACTAATTACACTATAGAGATCGCTTTTCTGTATTTGATTTTCAATGTTCGCATTTCTGAGTCGTAAACATTGCGGAGGTAAATCACGAATCGTAATGGGTTCTAGAAAACTGTGTGTTCTTGAGGGGTACTCAAGATACATCATAAATTTACACTCTCATGACATTCCAATTCACCAAACGCCATATAACCCTGATGCAATCAACACAATTGTACCCAGGTCAAATTGCACTCATTATGTTACATCTTCGTGGTGAATGCCAGTAGTATGAAATTATTCACACATCAGCGGGCTGATGATTGGAGTACTAATTATGAGGAAAATCTAGTAGACTTTTTATTGTATAATACAGCAGACTTTTAGGATCAGCGGCGCTAACACTAAAAAAACATGAAAGTTTGTTTATTGCTTGATGGCTGCCCAATCAAATCACATCCAAGAGCACTGAGTGATGATATGCTCATATAATATATTACTAGTGGTGTTTGGCTGTATATTTACATAAAAATTATTCTTCCCACAGATTGTAGTGTTCTATGTTGTCTACCCACATGGACCATTGTGTCATCTATGCATCAGTTAAGACTTAATCAAGAGTGTGCCACATATTGCACACATCGCCGTGAAAATTCATTCGAAAACAGGACCGGAAACCAAATTAGAACGGAAGCTACGATTATTTTACTTCTTATTTGACTTTTTAAAAAAAAACGCATTGCCAATTATCATTCATTCATTCCAAGAATCCGTCCAAGGGCCAAGTTTTCAATGACTATGAGCACGAAGATGTTTACAAGGGTGTGATTATTGACTACCTCGGAAAAGTATGTCAATGCTCACCAAAAAAATGAATTTGTTCACTAAGTGCTGCAGGGCGCATATAACACGACACTGCGTATAGAAGCATCACAGTAACCGTAGGGCACAGTAACCAGTTTTACCACATTATAAAACGATAAACTTGTTCAAACAAACATTAGGCATAAGGTGATAGAGAAATCTCAAGCAGTCCAATACCAAGTGCAAAATTCTGAATGCGCTCTATCAAGTAAGCTCTGTGATATAACGGCATCTACACAGTCTTCGACTTAGCCCTCCAAGGTAGTGTTTTTGCCAAAAGAAACATCAATGGTGTTGAGCGTGTATCACTACACGAAAACAGATACAGAGTGTGGTTGATGATGCGTATGCGTCGACTATCTTCTGGAGATGGTGGTGCATCCAGGATTCGCCATTAGCAAATAGCATTCGGTGGGCATTGAATCCGAATTGGTTATTGATTTCAATCAGAGTTCATCTTAGCAACCTGCTAGTCTAACTGCCATGCCCGGCAAACGCAGAAACAATCAAGTGTTCAGTTTTCATCATTCAGCGACCGTAGTGAAATTAATATGAGGGAAGAGATAGAGGAGATCCTAGATTTCTCTTAATTTGCAAGACCATAAATTGATGGTTACTGCAAGTAGAATACGTGTGGAGAACACCAATGTAACAGAAATAAATGGTTTTGCGTGTTTATTTGTTTCAAAACGTCGGAACGGATATTTTCGCGAGAGTATTGAAAGGCGATAAGAAGGCAAGAAGGCGTTGAAAAGGTGAGTTCGCGATGAAAAATACATTGCTGAAGAACTTGCTGATCACAGCCAAGCCAGCGTTTTCTTATTATCTGTTAGTCTGTATTATCTGTGTTATATCTAGGTCATGTGGTCCAGCATCTCTTTAAGTAAAGCTCCGAGAAGGCAGTCAAAAAGCATTGTTTTACTACAAGAGGAATGTGGGTTATTATTATATCATAGGCAGCAATCGCCACTGTTATCGGGGTTTACAAATATGCAGGTATGCTCAGTTGTGGATAACCAAATATATGCTCCGTCTTGTACAACTTCAGACGCTTTCTCAAACATGAATAATGGATAATCGACATCCCAGTCGAGTCGATTAGTTGGATTGTAGTCCCTCAATTCCGTGTGGCCATTCACCGATAACACACGCAGCTTTTAGACTACCTGCCTCGCCTAATGTTCAATGTGGATTGATGACATCATATTTCATCTTTTGAGAATCTTTCAACGATTTTGTCACGCAGTTGACGAGAAGTAGAGCGTCGGCTTACAAATGCAAGCCTGGATACCAGGAAAACATTTATCTTCTTATAAATCACAAATCTCTCTTTCAGTTAGTTATTCACTCTATGGATATGCGATGGCGGTGTTGCTATAGGGAAAGAAGCATAGTCATTATAATAGGTAATCAAGGGCGATTGAGTTCGTTACAAGATAAAAACAGTGTTACTAACAGAATAAGCCTTCACTTTAACAAACACCGAAAAATCAGGCTGCAGCACAAAAGCAAATCAGAAGGAACAAATCAAAATGAACTACAAATCACCGAAGTCGGATTGAGAGCCAAACTAATGTGAGGAAGGAGACCGTGACACAACAGATATCGGTAGCCGATCAAGCAGACCATGAATAAATGGTCTCTGGACACAAAATACTCCAGTTCGAAGAACACAGATCATATATATCAACTTTATTTTCATACAGAATATGTCTTTCCGCATATTCCGGGAATACAACTCTTGATCAACAAATAATATGGAGCAGGTATGAAAAAAATTGTCAGCCCATGATGTCAATTCAACTGGTGACGGAACATCTGCAAACCGGTCATCAGGAACGGAGAACATATGAGCATCCACTTGTTGTACGAGCAACAAATGGAACATATTGCTTCTTGATGGATGTCCATGTTCGAAAAATAGTTTTATCTCACCTGGAATTGAATATCGTTTCTCTTACCGCTGGGAACTTTTCATACAGGAATTTAATTATGCTGCTGAAAGCGTGATTGCGAAAGAGCTGAGTGCCACCATTCCAAAGGCCAGATGAGCAAACTAACTAGAATGGAAAACTGCCTTCAAGCACCTTAATGTATTAAGAGCCAAAGAAGCTACTAAATCGCGTGATACAGCAGCAAAACAACAGGCTGCGGAAAATCAATTTTTCATTCTCGTATTCATGTGGCCATGCGAAAAACAATGGTGGAAGTTAATTTAGCTAGACCAGGCCGTTTACGTTACAATCTGGCCTCTGCAACTTATGCCAAAAGCCATATTCTTCGGGAATATTACACTCGAATTTCCATCTTCGCAGCCGTTTTGTTGTGCTTTCCTATTCACGAGAGCGCTATCCAATAATCTAGTCTTCAAGAACACCTTAAACTTCCCGTTACCTCGCATCGGTCCTGATGACAACGGTTTCATTTATTACTCTGGCCATGGTCCGGTTTACTATATTTCCTTTCCAGAAGAAGTAAGTTTTCTTAATTTTGGAAACAACGGGTTATAGCAAAAACTTTTCAAAAGGGGGCTATATTGTGAACGGAGCGAAGAGGCGTACTGCCACCTGTGAATACTCATAAAACCGAGATGTTTGTAACAGCTGGCCTACACATTTACCGAAGAATGGAAAAGAAGCTCCTATGTTCGGACGTCTCTCATTCTACCAAGTTCGGCACTTTTGCTTCTCTGGAGACAGTTCGAATCTATGGTAGTTTATTAGGTCCTCTTATACTAATTATAACAGTGTCATCTGTGATGAAAAGCCGGGAAGCAATGTGCACCTGTTCCTTCCTTACTGAGACTCATCACTTGTGTTGCAACCCGACAGCCTGGTTTGTCCGCAGTTAGTCATGATATGACGTCGCTTCTCTTTCAATCAAAGGAACCACATCACGGGTTACTTGCTCCAGGAGTGACAACTCACATATGAAATCCATTCGCCGTGCGAATTATTGTTCATTTTGTATTAATTACGTGTGTTAGTAGTGAAATAACATTCAATTTTTCTCAGTTCAATGGAAAGCAACCTAAATGTGCGCCAGAATTCCCTCGATACATTGGCTTCACATACAGCACGGCATTTCGCTTCTCAACGAGCAGCATAAAATGTATGCTCCAGTTCCATATATCAAATCCATCACGGCGGAAGGGCTGTAGAATTGGTTGAAAGTGGCCATGGAATTGACACCCGGAGTGATATGAAAACCATTCATTCAAACCGGCAGCTCATTATTACGAATTTGTGAATGCAACTTAATTCAGACTAACATTGGTCAAAGCAGCTTATTGGATGTCACTGGGATAGATTATGAACACTACACAGGACATGGTGGCGCAGAAATTTCAAGAATACGAAGACACTGAACACGGTGATCAGCTTTAATATAAGGAGGATCGAACAAAAGGCATTCAAAGGTAGTCTTTCAAATGATCACGGTGAGGTTTTTTTCCAAATACTCAATACTCTTTCAGATGTTATCGTTCGAGCTCATACAAATTTTCTTGTTTGTCATGCGACAGCTCGATGCCGCAGAGTTCAACGAGATCCTGTTCTACATGTATAAAATCAAAATGCACAAGCCAATGATGGTATACATTGATGCTTGCAAATCTGACTCTATGTTTCAGGATATTCTTCCTTCAAATGTGGCAAGTAAGTAACGTACTTTGTTTGGCTAGCACTCGTGAGGATCCTGTGAAATATCATCCAGAATTTCCTTCACATATGGGTAAAATACTGCACTGTCCAGTACAACAAGAAGTTCGAAGCATGGTTTATGCTTGTTATCCTGTGATCCTTGTTTGGTACCTGGCCATCTGCAAGATCCTTATACCCGGATAGTAAACAGCATCCAAACATCATTGATGAGCGCCACCTCTGTTGCTGAGCTAGTTTACGCTGGTTGGACGATGTCACTCTAATATCGGTGCAACATCTGTGATATTTGGCGACAGTTTGCAGCAAACATCATTCCCAGGTGGATTCATATTTGTAAACTACGAATGGATCGTGAGTCTTCTATACAAAGCTACAATTTCACGAATCACACAACGCGTATAATATAAGTGACGTGACCGTTCTTGTCTGATGTGGGTTTTAACAGAGAAAAATCATATTGTGTATCTACACACTGATGTAATTTGAACGGCCTGACCCAACAGTGTTTGGCGTGCTCTCTCCAGTCTGATTTCAAGGAGTGATTATCGTTGATAGAAATTCGAAGACTGTGCCCTCCTGATCGATACCAGGAAGCGTGAAAATCATGGTGCTCTGTCGAAGATTTTTCGGCGACATTCTGATTAGTGTGTTGGTTTTCGGCTTCTTGGGGCTTCACAAGATCTGTGAGTTACAGTTTCAGGTAGTTGACAATATAGCTCACTATTCCGCCCTTGCTTGATAGTGATCTACTCGTTTCCTTTTTTGAACCCCCCAAAACAAACTGCAGTCTACGCAACAACTAGACTCGAAGAGGATGAAGCAAGCTGGCCTGCAGTTTGTAATGATAAGCGAGCCGAGGAATGCCTAAAGAGCGAGTACTCGTATGCCTGGATTACCGATTAAGAATACATGAGTTTTTTCGTTTTTCCAATGAGCTAGCCATACCCTCCCAGAAAGTGCAGATTTTTCGTTGACAGTGGATGCTTGTGTCTGGTAGTCGGCAAAAACTACCGACACTCGGTCCAAGGTCTTGTCTTGTCTTCCGGAAGGTAAAGACACGCGGTGCAGACGTATGCCGCTCAACACCCCCTTTTGTCTTTCACATCGATGCTGGCGCCTCTTTAGCTGTCAATCTGAAAACATGTACCTCTTGGTATGTTACTTTCACAGTAACACAATATTTGACGCTTCCGGCAACGAACAATTGTCTTCCCATTCCCAAACTTAACCTCAGAATACAAATAGACCACATGGCGTAACATAGTGTGATATTTCATTTCTGGATCAGTTTAGCTTGCATCGAACTCGGTCAAGTTGTATCCCTGACCGGTCTCGTTCACGGCAACAGTTTTCTTGAATGATGTATGATACTGGTGATTATTCTTACACAGACATTTAAGATCGCAACTGCATATTCATCACCGCCGCCACCACCACAAAAATCATCGTCAATGACAACTTTGTTTTCAATCATGTAGAAAATTTATGGAAACTCAGCAATCATGACCGTCCGGCGACCCGAAAATATCAGAACAATTAGTTGGATGTCAGAAATTTCTGACTGATCTTCTAACCAGTTTCGCCTCTGCCACCGCCGACAGATAAGAACGAGATTATGGAATGTCTGAATGCTACCAGTATAACTCGTTCTCTAAGATGGAAACTGCCTTATTCCCGCTGTCACTGGATAGAAGCGTGTGGAAAGTATGTCTGTATAAATGCTGCTGAAGTGCTCGTCACCATTTTCGCCAGCGTTATGGCAATGGCCGTAGGTGCATTGAAATGATTGTGGTGGGCCAGGAAAGAGTCATTTCCCGATTGAACATTGCTTCTTTTCTCCTGGATAGGACATCGAATAAATTTCGAATGCACGCAGGGAAAGGGCAGTGTGATAATGAGGGAAGTAATGATTGTAACGACTGTTTCGAATTCTTGAGCAACGAGCACCAAGGTTAGCAACCAAACCGGCAAAACTCCGAACGAATGGCTACGCAAATGTGCTGTACTATAAAAAATGAAAGTAGTTACACGGAATACAAAAGTACAAACCTCAACGGTTTTCGACAAACGGTGAGGTACTCCAAAAGGCAAGCAAAGCCGATATGGATCAACAGTCAACGCGTGACCGAAAC
>NW_008752117.1:229565-243113 GCF_000715545.1 Opisthorchis viverrini
GAGCTCTAGCCTACAGGCATGCAACTTTAGACACCGACCTGAATGATCCGAGTCCACTCCTGCCACGAAGGCCGGTTTCAACCGTACACGCGCCCACCACACACCCACAATATCACGCTGAACTAAAAGCCGGCCGTTCTAATACGTCTATAGAAAAGCATCCCTAAACCTGCATACCCTCTCTTTAGTCCTCCCCTTCCAGCAAACATAGGCTCCTAACATGGCGCTTGATGACACCGAAGCTAGTGTGGAGGGAAACCGTTCTGACGAGGCCGTCCGCATCCGTTTGACAATCGGTGACAATACCCAGTGGCCACCTTCCTCCAGAGAGATGTTCAGACACTACCATGACGACGTCACCCTACCTGAGGTTTCTGTTCCGACTTAACCACTTATGGCGTAACTGTTCCACCTGTTCCACCTGTTCCAGAAAACTTCCGCCAAATAATTCACTTGTTTCCAACGTCGGGTGAGCCGCTCTTTCAAATCGCAATGCGATGGGATACCTGCGTTCGCTTCGTGTAGCGAGAGGTGATTCGGAGTCAGAGCCAATGCATCACGGCAATCTGCACTCAAAGATGTCAAATGCCGATCGTTTAGAACACGTTCCGCCTCAATAAAAAAGGTTGACAGACAATCATCAGATAGAGTTTGCTCTTGGATCAGCACAAAAATGATTTGCCGTGTTGATCGTATCATTCGCTCTCACACTCCTCCTCGATGGCTAGCATACAGGGTGTTAACATGCCACTGAATACCTCAAGCTAACAGTCGGTTGTTGATTTCCGCCTGGTCCCAAAGCGTTACGTGCTCCCTGAGTTCCTTAACGGCACCAACGATGTTGGATCCATTATCGCTGTAAATATCTAACGGTCACCCTCTTCGTCCAACGAACCTCATTAACGCCGGACGGCCTTCTCGGTAGGGTATTTGGATGCAAATCTGGTGCTACCATTACTGGCATTTTGGTTCTTCTTGAAATTTGACATCCATTCCGAAATATATTTTTCAGCAGTTTGTGGGTGTTTTCCGAAGTGATTATAGACTATATCTGCTATCATCAGAATGAATCATACGAGGCGGAGGGTTTTGTAGCTCCATCAGAATATTAAACAATCCAAAGTGTTCTGGAATAATATTTCGTATTCCTTGGAATGAAAATGTGAATTTATCAAGATTAAGATCAGCTCAATGAAATTGTCTGACTACATGTGAGATGCGACAAAATGAGTTCAGTTGTTCAGCCAGTTGTTCGGTCAGGCCCTTCCTGGCATGACTGATCCTGCAGCCGGTTATAATCGACCACCACCACAGGGTAGTGGATTTTTTCGGAAGTGACACGGGACAGTCGCGACGAAGGGTCCGTGTGTGCAACACTGCTAAGCAGTGTATTGTAGCAACGTTTAGTCTGCAATTCTCGTTTGAATTTCTGCTTTTGTTATTCAGGGTGAACAAGTTCCAGGAACATTTATCGAACGAGTCGATGTCCAACAATAGACAGCTGGTATAAAACGGTGGATTTTGAAGCTCAAGTTCATATTCGTAACTTTAAATCATTTTTTCCGTGTGTCCTGGTTTCAATGTTTCAAAGACATGTAGATGTAACTCACAAAACTCATCCTGTAGTGAAGAAGTTCACTGAAAGGCTCAGGTAAATCCAAAAGTTCCCAGAAACTTCTCTACCTGGATGACTAACTTTTCATAAATTTGGTGAATTATCAACAAGCCAGGTTGTCTGACTGATTTCAGAGTTCCTAAATCAGTCTCGATAGGTCTCTCTTCTAGTGCATTCACGAT
The DNA here is from genome assembly GCF_000715545.1 of Opisthorchis viverrini. Lineage (NCBI taxonomy): Eukaryota > Metazoa > Platyhelminthes > Trematoda > Opisthorchiida > Opisthorchiidae > Opisthorchis > Opisthorchis viverrini. Next base: position 231,363 of record NW_008752117.1, read on the forward strand.
TTACATCTGTTGCAACCAGCATCCTGTTTCATCATGAACATTCGTCATCATTTAAAATGCCCCATTATCTGCAGAACAGGACTAGTAGCCACACTGGATTTTTTAAATGGTTGCGGAAGGGTTTTTGGCAGCTCGCGACCAGTTTCGCCACTGTCGAGGCTCATCAGATCAAAGCATTTCCTGAGTTCTCGTCAAAATTCTGTTTCAGTTAAGCATCATTGGCGAGGTTTACCCGGATTCATTTGTTTCTCTTGTCTTAGAACCATCTGCCACAATCTGAGTAATTTTGGTTCAAGCAGAACATAAGGTTGACGGTATTTCACGGGCTCCGACTACCTGCTGAGTCCCAAGACGGTCGAAACAAGGCATAGTAGTATTATGTATTTTGTTTCGTGGAGTTCATACAGTTTCACACATCTGCTTGTTCTCTGCTAGCAGTGAAGGGGTTTTATCAAGAGTCTTCGAAATGTCCAAAATTCAGATATGCTGATACTCGCCAACATCTCTCATTTGTAAATTTTCGCCTCTCGGGGACCCATGCCGAACTTCAGTGTGCCTCACTGACAATCTTCCTTTCAATTTAACGTAGTTGTCACTCTTTCTGGAAGTTGCTGAATTTTGTTGGTGTAAGTAAGAATGAATCTTGTATGAACACACATTCCTCTTCCTTTGATACCATTCTCAGCCATTGGTCCAAACATGTGTTGAACAGGTATGACACTCGGTCCGTCGTATGCGCAGTTACCCTTTAGTTTGTTAGACTGGTATCCTAGCTGAGATTCTGTTGACGTTCTATTTTCAGGTCCCAGATGTGGCTCAGCAAACAGTTCATCCACTAGAGCTGTGCAAAGCTGGATACGTGGCCAAAAACCTTATCTATTCTGTCCACGCCAGTTGCTCCTAGATGACGCGCGGTCTGTATTGTGACGTTTCAAAAATATAATGAATTGCACCTGGTCCGTATCATGTTCTGCTACCATTCCTAGACACGGGTTGTGTCGTTAGGTATAAACCGAAAACTCAGGGTAAACCGTCCGGACTCTCAGGTCTCGTGGGCACATCAAGTCGCTTTCAAAAATTTGACTTAGTATTGCACGACATATTCACAGGACAAACAATAATAGGCCGGTCGATCAACGCAATAAGGACATTTTTCTGATCATCAGCCGACTCGAAAACAATGCACAAATTCCAATCTTTCCTCTGTTTCACTCTTACTGGACTAGACTCATAGTCAAACTTATCCCTGTCGACTTTGAATAAGTTTTCAGACAGCCAGTCATAACTTCATTAAATGCTTGGGCGAAGTGGTCTGGACTGGACGGTTTTGTCTAATAATAATACTGGTTATTTGGAATCGTCTGTATTCGCAATTGTTCTATTACGACGATGCCTCCCTGATACTGCATTGTTACAAATAATTCACTGAATACTATTCAACAGCACACTAACCGTCTCCCCTATCGGGGTTTCATTAGATGAGCGTACACTTTGGTGTTTAGTTAAAACAAGCTCGGTAGGAAATTGCAGACGGATAAATCACAGGCGAATCAATGCCACCAAATGGATGCGGTGTGACATTTGAATAATACCTTCCACATATGTCTTCCTCGGGACCAACGAAAAAATCATTCCGTACTGTAAATTTCCTCTGCGGCTGACCCGGTATGACAAATCGCAGACTGCGATGGACGATTATGTGTGATATGTGGACTACAGTGTTCGAAAGGTCCTACATTGCACAAAGGTACATGCGGTTTGGAGCCGGTAAACACCCCCTAGTGAAGACAGATTACTTTACAACACCAGCACAAAATACATCGTCATTTGCCAGTTCATAAGTAGTTTCAGTGACGATAACACAGTGGCGATAAGCAATCCAAGGACAATGGATTCTTGTCTCGGTAAGCTTTCCTGTTCTGAATCTATGTGACTAGTAACGGACGAACGCCTTAACACTTCAAGACGGCCGGAATTGGAAGCAATAAGTGGGACTCAGCTTCGGGACTGGTATTATACATCCAAAGATCCGCCGAAAATAACCGCCGTTTGGGCCGACCTAACGGAGGTGAATGGAAATTGGTGGTATTCAAATGATATTGACAGGGAGAAGGTGTGTAACGCTGGGTAATACTGGTGACTGAATGTGATGTACGTGGTTTTCTTTTAACTCCGCCTTGATCGAATGGAAGTTGGTTTATTACGGAATTTGTGGAATTGTATTATAGTATTCATACACAACTGGGTGATAGTTAGTGACTATCCAGAGAAGTTCGAGATGGCGCGTTCAAATAGAAAACGGATATTCTGTTTGTCAAAAGCAAGGTGCATGAGAGGGTTTCACTTTCCTGTCCTATTCTCTTTACCGGTAGCGTTTAGTCCTGTGTCAGTAACAACCAATCATGTTGATGATCAAACAAAGGTTAAGGTTGTCCGTAACCGTGGCGTTTAATCGTATGTCACCAACACCCAATCATGTTGATGATCAGCCAAAGGGTTAAGTGTTAAACCACTAGCCCGGCCGCCAGGGGTTCGGTTAGGAACTACCTTCATTTTCGACAGATGTACACTGCTGATGCTACACAGTAAGGGAGAAACCGCTTAAAAATTATTCTCAGCTGTTCAGCATAAACAGCCCTCATTTCCAAGAAGAAATGTATAACAAATATTTCAAATATTTCAAATATGAAAAACCCGATTGGAAGAGGATCCTAATGTGAGTAGGGTCTAACACTGAATACAGAGTGTGCACAAACGTCGATAACAATCACCGCCAAATTGCATACGTGTAGTATTTTCAGATGTTAATCTTAGAGGGGACTTCGCTTTTACACGTGCGCTAGATCTCGGCAAGCTGCCCACAAGCCCTGCATCTGTTAGAAGGAATGCTTGTGAACCGGTAACATAACAGTGTCATTTAAATTACATCGACGTAACCAGTTTTGGATCGTGATCCAATACGCTTGGAACTGACTGAATACGGCCTTATAACAGGCGATTTACCCCGACTTTGGCTATCCGTGTGCCCTAGGTGGATGCTGGGTTGTTGCATCCAGGATGAAAATGTCGACATTTACTGCCGATACACACATCCACTATCGAGACATCCACAGTGAGTGGTTTACCAGAGCCGTGGAGCTTGTACTGGCCTGGCTATCCGATCCTTCAATTTACCAGGAGTGTGTTGCAAAAAATGAAAACAATAACGCTAGGCTGAGTATACAAAAATCAAGGGATCAGATGGAACAGACTCACCAATATTTTCTCTCCTTAAAATAGTTCGTCGTTGGCCCACGTCAGCGTGTGAAATGAAATGGTAAAGCACTTTTGTAGTTTGTATTCAAATTAAAAACGACTACGCCACTGACAAAATACGCAATTATGTAATGGAAGCAAAATATAATTACGAACATCGCGAGCTTCTTCCGAAACGACTTGAAGACTTTACAAGAATCAGCAGACCTGTTATTCGAATTGACAGCAACTTAATGAGCTGGATTAGTGATCCTAAATGAATAAAATTTGTTTCCCACCGTAGAATTTCGGACTCGGTTTTACACTACAAACATGGTCCGTTTAGAAGAAGAAAGGACAACTTACGAATTATGAATATTGTTCATTGCAGATGGTTTCTCCTACAGAGCCGGTAGAGCTCTACACATTTTCGAACATCCTATCATCATCACTATTGTCAGCTGTTTCTAACCTCGTACTAGTCGTACAGTTTTTTAGCTGCCGTAGTTTCGTTCACCAATGATTTGGGGGTAGGGTTAGGGAGCTGCGCCTTGCAAGCGGGAGCTGATAAATTGGTACATGAAACCATCACTGTCAGTGGGCCGTGAAGTGGAGGGAAGGCGTTGGAAAATGAGCTATGTATTGAAGGCTATAGCTTGGGTGCACGAGCGCTATTAAGGTCGCGGCTGAGCCATGTCTGACAATATCGCTAACCATTGATAAGCCCCGTCTCGGTGTCCCCATCCAGGAATACGGCAGTGACCAGTGCAGCCAAGTTTGCTGTTATTGGCTTCCATACTTCGCTGCCAATTCATCGGTTGACCGCCTCTGGCTCTCTTCCACGCTTCACTTGGTTGTGTGAAAAGAGCCCTTTGAGGAAGTCGGTCGACTGGCATACGCAGCACGTGGCAAAGCCAGCGCAAACTATGCCGTGTGATCAGTTCATCTATCGAGAGTGAGATATTTCTCCCGGATACCATTCGGCCAACTTCAGAATTGCTGATCCGGTTTTCCCACCAGATTCGGGCAATACTCCGAAGACGCCGATGATCAAACACTGAAAAACATTTGACGTGCTCGGAGCGCAGCGGCCAGGTATCTGATCCCTCTTAATGTGGAGCGTACTGCAGCATTGTAAACTCGACCCTTGACAGAGAAGCCGATCTCACGCCTACGCCACAGGTGACATAGGTTCGCAAAAGCTGCTCTGGCCTTCCCAATCCGGATAGAAATGTCATCTTCCACCAGACCACCTGGACTGATGCGGCTGCCCAAGTGAACACATTTGTCTACTACCTCAATCAGCTCATCCGCAAGCATGTGGATAGGGTTCGAGCCCACAAAATCTTGCAATAGCACTTTACTCTTTGAAGGTGTGAAGCGGATGCCTAACCGCGAAGCAGGATTATTTAGATTATTTAATATTGTTTGCATTACCATGGAATTATATCCCGGAAGAGCTGTGTCGCATGCGTGCTCGATATCTATGAGCGGTGTCCCGCGGAGCACTTTGACCCCACATGCATTAGAGGTTGATAGTGTGTCCTCCATGATCGTATCAATGACGAAGTTGAAGAGGAGAGTTGAACGACGGCACCCCTTTAGGACACCACTGGATGTGGTGAACTCAGGAGAGACCTTCCCCTAGATTTTTACATGATCGCGGTAGTTGGCGTACAGTGCCTTAATGAGAGTCAAGAATTAACGGGGGACACCTTTTCTCCGCAGACACTGCCATAATGCTTGGCGGTCCACAGAGTAAAAGGCAGGCTTCAGATCAAGAATAACAAACATTGTTGGTTGCTGGAGGAAGTTTCGCTGTTCCAGGCTCTGTCGGAGGGTGAGGATATGATCGATGCAACTTCTTCCAGGACGGAACCCAGCTTGGTTTTCAGGGATCTGCACCCCCTGTATTCATGAAAACTTCAAAGGATAAGGTCAGAGAGCACCAAAAATGCACCAGAGATGCCACAGCTAACAGGCTGATTCCACGGTAGTTTTCACATAGAGGCCGCGTACACTTTTCGAAGATGGGGATAACCGTCGACATGCACCATTCTGCAAACACGTTCTCTCCGTCCCTTATAGCACCAGTAAGCTTTGACAGGTGGGTCACCAGGGATTTTCCGCCATCTTTGAGGGCTGCATACAGACCGCCCGGTTCTGGTGCCTTCTCATGTTTAAGTACGGCTATTTCATATCTTATTTCTTTTTCCAAAGAGGGATCAAGGTTTACATTCCATTCGCCCGTATGCATTATCTCCAACGGCTATGTTGCCAGAGGCCAGATGAACATTTCTTCGAAGTGTTCGGCCCATCTCTTTAGTCGACGATTTTGGGAGTGAATTGATGAGCCATCTATTTCACTTATCGGTTTGCTGACCGTTGATTTCCTAGCACCAGTCTTTCGTATCAGTTGCTAAAGAGCACGGCCGTTTCTAGCAGCAAAAGCCTTTTCCAACTCCCGAGCTTTCGATGTCCACCAGAGCTCTCGGTCTTTCCTTAGGCTCTTCACTATTTGGCGTTTAAGGGATTTGCGTGCGCCGCATGGCTCCTTTCACATTTTGCCACGCTTCATCCACGTGTTCACTGCTACCACAGTATTGTTTTACTGTGGAAAGTTGTTGGGCTAGCTCAGAACGATACTGTTGAGCTATGGCAGTTCTTCGAAGCTAATGGATTGGCAAGCATCTTGCCGATTCTTGAGGGCCTAAAGGGAAACTAACTGTCAAGCGTGCGCGCACCAAGGCGTGATCGGAATCAAGTGGTGTACCCCAGAAAAAACGGCAGGCTTGAATTGCGGCTATCTACCGGTGGCTGATGGCCACGTGGTCCAACTGGGTCCATGTTTGGCTTGTAGTTGGCTGTGCGAACGTTTATATTGGAGGTTCCTACTTGCCAAAATCAGTTCGTGATCAGCACACAAATGAAGGAGCCGACCTCCGTTGTCTTTGTGGCGAGCATCGACTTCGAAGCGACCACACAAATGTTGTTACAAGGAGCTCAGAGGAAATACTTGAGCATCCAAAACGCCTGCGAGGATCTCATTGTCGATGCTTTTTGCCACACAAGGCTGTGTGAGGACGTTGGGTTTTGTTCGCGATATGACACTAGCCTCTGAATAAAAAGTTAGACCCACGAGGCATTTAGAAAATGTAGGGTTTTCTTTGGGGTCTCTGCCCGGAGCCTACGACCCAAAAGTCTGACCTGCTCGGTCGCAACTGGGTTGGCCGTACCCGAGGGCGCAGGGAGTAAGGCATAAGTGCTTCATTCCTGATGCGGCTGCGCGCAGCAGATGCCTTTTGAGCAGCACCGGGTTCTTTGGTTTTAAAAGTATTTCGACCGTATTAAATAATGCGACGGCGGTCGCGGTCAACCGTTGGGTGATCGGAGTGTGCGATTTTCGGGGCCGGGGTTTTCTCACCCGTCCNCTCGGGGGAAGGCAGCATCGCTACTTCCGTAAATATGGACGTGCTGGTCGGCTGAGGGAAACACCTTACTGCCTCTACATTCCTGACGAAGAGGACAGCACGATTCTACCCCCGGACCGCCTCGTACCACGATCACTCGTAGTACGGGGTCTCGCTGCTCTTGGTCTGGCTGGTCATTTTGGCCTTCCTGACATGGTTGCACTTTGTGGATCGAAGTTCCATCCAGTTAAGCCCGCGGGATCATTGCAGCACTCAAGCCCGACCACCACGTGAAGGGGGCAGCTTTAGGTCACGTGAGGTCATGTTTATTTGCCGGGCCCCTGGTCTGAGAAATTTGAGTAAATCAAGTAATTCAGTCATTCCGCATCACCATAATCATCGTCATCACCATTATCATTATCTTCATCATCATCATCCACGTCAGCATAACATCAATTTTTACCGCTGATGTTTTGCTGCCGTACCATCAATTTTATGGTGGATGCCTCATTATGAAGCAAAGGGTAGCGTTTCTATTCTGGCCTACTGCTGTCATTTGGGGATTCCAAAATTTCCAGACACTCATTCGAGCAATCTGAATGGAAATTGGTAACAGACGCCAATGAGATTTATTAGCAACCATACCATGATGAGTCTACAAAGAGATTTTTTCTTGAGTAAGTGTCACAAAAATCAGAATGGACTGCAACCGGTTTGAGAGGTTTCGTGTCTTTGAATAAATACCGTAAATTACTGAAAGTTTGCACAAATGGTCCAGCTGGTGTTTGGGGGATATTTCAGAGTGTTTAAATGTGGATGCAAATGTGGATGCCAAACGGCTTGTCGGTGCCCATTTGTAAAACTTCAGACTATCTTTCTGAAGGGAACTTTACTTTCATGCGAGCGAGCCTTGCACGTGGACGAAGATTTACTCTTCTGTGAATGTGATATCTCTAAGGTGTCGAAACGCCACCTCAGTTAGTATAAAATATTTAACCCGGGGATCATACTGAATACTCAGGCTCGGACGTCATCTAGTTGACCCCGAATATTCCAATAATGTCAGATATATAACGATGCTTGCAAGGAGCTATGTTACCTCAAGGTTGTGGTACGGGGTGACATGCTTTATCCGGAAGGAGGTTCACACCGACAGGTACATACTTCTCGAGGACTATTTCTTACCATCAAACTTTACTCAATTAAAGTCTCTGTTGAACATTCGAGCACCCGTTTTCTAATTGTAGCATTGTGGATTCGTAGACATTAGTTAACATCAGCTTTGGTTCTGAGAGAGAATTTGTCAGCGAACTTTAATCAACATTTCTTCCAATAAGTGAATCCAGGATGCATTGTTCATCTGTATAAGATATTGTTGATGCAGAATTGTGTTCAGCCTCATGGTGTTTCTGACAGACACAAAAAATCACAGATTGGGCGTGTCCCAAGTGGATGACGCACAAGATATGAGTTTCTGTGGAAGGGAGCTTGTAGTGGATAACGTGAGCCAATACCAGTTCAAAGTAGTGAAATCAAAAGAGGTTAAATAGGCGAGATGATACAACTCACAATTCGTTGGCACAGTTAGCTATTACCACCAAAATAAATCCAAATCGATCCTGTTCCTGGAATCTTCCTTGATATATTCTTAGATAATTTCTATCCCGCGTAGCCTGAAAGGTAGATAACCGCTCTTTAATTCACTGCCAGCGAAATTCGACACAGCAAGAATGGAACACGCCTTTCACGAAGTACAGAATTTGAATTGTGTCATATTTCTTTTGTGTTCATTTAAACAAAAGTTACTCGGTATGAAGAGAAGAGGAATAAGCTGAGATTTTAGTGAGGGTTAGAAAGTGGTACAATTTGAGTAATGGTAAGTTGCAAAGAAAGTACTAATGGACCCCGGTCAGAAGGAAAACCGTGAGCTTATACTGAATGCGCTTTCTCCAAATCGTTCGTGGAAGATCGGTTATTTGTTCGTTTGCTAAACTGGTGTACACCAGGATAAGCCAGGTGCCCGCCAAGGGAATCAGAATAGTTGCTGTGCCAAGAACTGTAAGCACATCTTACGGCAATTACCTTTAAACTATCTAGTATTTATTGACCAGTTTTCTGAAGTCAAATTAGTGGTATAGCTCTACTTTGGCCGTATTCTTATAAGTTTCAAAACACAATGGAATGACGGTGGATTGCATAGCAAAAATGATGACCGGGCTAATTGCACGTAGATCAACAAAATGGTTTTTAATGTGACCTTATTTTGGAAGTTACGATAACTATTCTCAAATTCAAATTATGCAAGTGTAGGGCGTACAAACAACATTTGCCAATAATTTTATTTTCAGCTGCTGAGGGACACAATTTGTGGAGGTAGGCATAGGCACACCTTCTCTCAGGCAAGCATACTGTTCGATCTTCGAAAATTTGCAGGTTTAAGTCTTCCCGCGGATTCGTGTGTTACGTTAGTTGTGAGCGCTTCTCGGCTTGGTGGAATAAACCGACTTCACTGCTAAGGCGGAATCTCTACCGGCACTGACCCAAAAACATATTACCAGCAATGTGTAGACGAAGAATAGTTTCACAATATGATTGAAACATTCTTCTTCGAAGTCACTTGTAGAACCTGCCAACGTAATTTGGTTTCTGTGATTGCAGGATGATTGTCGTTACATCCAGTCTCAAAGAGCTAATCGAAACCGTGATCAGCAATCCCCAGGCAACTGAAGGAGCAGAATGATTTTGTGGGCGGTTTCCTCTAAAAAATGCAACAGATTTTTTAAACACAGCTTTGGTGTTTTTCGAATCGGTACCAAGATGGTGAGTATAAAACAGATCGTTTGCATGTCGCAGCACATCAGAACTTTTGCCATGCATTCACATTCCCTGATTTGATTCACTATGCCGTCGAGTATCAACTGGGTTTCGAAGATCCTAGCTTTTGGATTTCAATGGCCATTTTGATTCTCACACTTTTTGACATGAAACGGTAAATTGCGATTATCATTAGCGAAAAGTAGTCAATCATCACAATACCGTCTCAGTGGGATCGCCTCATCCTTCAAGGTGTTTATTTATCTAACTTTCTGCGTGCTCAGTCACTTCAGTACGAAAGCGATGCGAATGTCGACGATGACTGATTGAACTCGATGCCGAACATCATAAGTTATAAGACCCTGTGCTGAATGTTTACTTCAGTGTCCACTAAGCGACCGGCTTTGCTGACTTTTATGACGTTTTCTCTTTTTTGATTTCAGTGTCGTTTGAAGGTTTCATGGGGTTTCCGGCATCCTCTAATAAGTTTCAGAAATCTTGCCTTCCTTACATCAGAGTTAGTGGGTCTTAGTTCCTTCGGAATATAAACGCAGGGAGCGAGGCATGCGAAATATAGAGCTTGCATTGTCTAGATATCTTGTGGCACGAAATTGGTCGCCGTCATCGTTCCTAAATTTCATTTCGCTGTAGGATTGTAGCTTCAGCTCAACTCTATCACCCAGGATACCCTTTATGAAACTGATGCAGAACAAGCCTTTGCAGGTAATCTGGAATGACCACTCGTTCTGCAAACAATAAGCACTCCTTACCAACGAAATGTGACGATCGCGTTTGATAGAGCTGAAGCAAGTGTTTGTTTATAGTGTTTTTTGTGACCCCTTGTGAAGGTGATACTACACCCACCAGTGAATCATTTATGGTTGCTTGAGTATCATTACAAATGAGTTGAGTACATTTGATGGCCTCAATTAGTATAAGTCGCATTTCCGATTTGGCCGAGCTATGACTGAATCTTCTGAGTAAGATGGTCCGCTTTCTAAAAGTTTTGATAATGCATCGGTCTGACCGGGATTGTCGGTAGAATTAAACTTGATGCTCAAGTTTTAACCGAGTAACAACGTAGCTCATCTCACTCATTATAATAAATTTGCGGTCATAGACCAGCATGTGGAACTTTTCACGGCAAAAGCATGGTATGCTGCCTTTTTATCTGGGTGATGCCCAGATTCTTTGAGCAAATCCTGAAATCTTCGCTCACAAAGCAAGTCCTCTGATTGTTTGTGCAACCGCGAGGTGTGATACTTATTGCTCCCCTCATATTTGTTGTCCGTATATTTTGGATGCCGATACCGCCTACATCCATTGTAATGAGCGTTTGGATTTCCTATGACCGCCATTGGAACGGTCACTCATTTCACATTGTTTCGCGGTTGCTGAGCAAGCGCAGGTACGGTAAACATAGAAGCTGGTGGTATATGGTCATCCGAGTGGCGTAGATGATACAAAGAACGTCCCGAAGAACACGCCAGCCGAAATCTATCCGACAACACAGCAGTTTTGTTCACTTTTGGAGAAACAGAACTAATCCTTGGTACTATTAACAGGTATATATATTTCTGTATGAGATGTCAGTCTGTAGGGAAAAGCGGAGAAGCAAAGTACAGCTTTTCCATCCTTGTTGAAAATCATAAGTGGTGCGCTTAGTAGTTGCACTATTTACCGTTTGACCACGGCGGTCAACCTCACTTAGTCGGGACATCATATCGATCATTCTTCACGCAAGGGATCCACATCACTCATGACAGACATTCTCACACCTAATCCATTCGTCGTATGAAATATTGTTCCTTCTGAGCTACTAAAAATCTGTTGGTAGTGTGGCGACATTCGGATTGGTCAGTAGCTGAACACAGTTACAAGCTTGGTTCGTGCGTGATCGCTTCACGATCCTTGTATGGTCTTAGGCTGTAGCCACTTGCAAGAAGCATTAAGCCGGGGGTTTCGCAATATCCAAATATTATCAGTCATTTTTTGAAGAGCATGGTCACAAGCATAAAAAGTGAGTGCAAACGATGAATGCGAAAGAGTAAAAGGAGAATATGGGAGAAAAGAAAGAAACGTCTCATTAGAAATCATGCCAAGGAGAGTGCCAGTCTGATGAAGTGAATCCCAAAGTATGTAAAGATTTTGGTATGGGAACACGCGTCAAAGGATCAACAACCAAAGAAAGGACAAACAATGGAGAATGCTCTTCAAGGCGCAGTGTGCGCTAGCACAGTCAAGACTCGCACATTAGGCACAAAGTGACCGTCATACTGGGTCTGGTGTGAGA
>NW_008752117.1:246207-247777 GCF_000715545.1 Opisthorchis viverrini
TCACCACTGCTGCTGAACTGTTCTGTATGGGTCGAGGGAATCCTCGAGTAACCAGTACAACATTTGTGATATTTTGGTGTCCCCGTGCAAAATCCACCGTCTTTTCTTTTGAAAAGACTTCACAGCAATTTTCAATACACGTAGGAAGCGTCAGTGTTGAACACGATGCTGACAATAATGCTGATGATTCTGATGATGATGCCCTGGAGCGTCAAATCCTTGACAGGTGTTGTATGTGTAATGGTACAGTGCAGTAGAGCAGTGTGTAAAGTAGAGTGTTCACTGATTCCCCAGTAGTATGTGCCGTTCCTCAACTCGCTTGTCTTACAACTAATAATGGCTACAATGGTCCCATCTCAAAATTGGGTATGCTGATTTTTCTGCTTCGCATGGTCCCCTGTGTAACGATCTCTCTGTGGTGCACGGAATGACCTAATTAAGCGAACCCTGGAGCCACAATATCAAGGGGTGGAAATGAGGACAAAAATGTCACTTGATGAAATACAGTGAAATGCCGAGTCGAAAGATGCCACGGGGAGACAGCTTTGTCACTTGCGAACAGTCAATCTGTTACCTTTAAAACGATGCATAGGCCACGTTCAGCAGGCATTAAGATATCTAGGTCTGGTCAGTGTTATTCTTTCGGATAACCAAACAATGACGTTGAATAAAATGTGCTCTGTACCTTCTGTGCTACAGTACAAAAAAAGAACTCAAATGCATATCAATTATTCACAGGTAATTCAGATAGAGTACAGATTCACAAGATGAGCGAAACTTCCACCTGAGAATTTGACACTCGAGCAGCCAGTCAATTAGTGGCCATGAAATGTGGTTTCCAGGGATTGAAAGATGTGTGCTGTCTAAGTGAAATTCAAACACACTGGTGATCATTGTGATGAACGGTTAAGCATTCAACCTTTGGCCGGCTGGTTGCCGTTGATATTGCCTGAGTGAGATGCTCACTCCTGCTGACTTGCGATAAAAAGGAAACAGCTATGCACCCCTTCTGGGTTTTACAGAGAAGATTGTTTTTACTGACAGGATGAAAAATCCATTCAGAGAGAGTTTTGCCAGGCGTATTGTAGTTTTTGCCACCTTCATCGTTTAGAGATTAGCGATGCAGTGTGGCTTCACTAGGAAGGCTGGAAAAAATATGGTATGAATATGTGGTGCAATTGCCTTAAACGCATCCTGGGTCTGGGCATACGGAAAATGCAGCTTTTGAGTGGAAACTTATGATATGTCTTCCTCAAGTTGGCTAGTTCCCGCCAACGGGAAACCTGGTCTAAACACGTAGAACAAACACCTACACAAACCGGTAAAGCCTCACACACATTGATCTGGTACGAGACTTCGTGCGCCTGTTCATAAATCGGTGGACGATGGACATTAACGCAACTCAGGTGGAAATCATATCATTATATTGCTCAAGGGATACAGATAACGGGGTAAGTAACCCAGTGATGCTTAGTCAGTTACGCACAAGCACATTTTTCACGAGACATCGAGAACGATTCGAGTGTTGAAATTGTTCAGTGGGAAACAAATATAATGCATCTTGTTGTCT
>NW_008752117.1:249520-249790 GCF_000715545.1 Opisthorchis viverrini
CACATTCAGACGAGCGGTCCACTTGTCCATGCCAACCCCCGCTGACTTCATCCGGATAAGCTACAAATCGCAAAACATGAGTTCGAACACATGCTGGAACTCGGCCTCATCCCCTACATATGGTACCTAAGAAATCTAAAGGTGATTGGAGACCCTGTGGAGATTACCGTTCACTCAACAACGCTACTATCCCAGACAGGTATCCCATCCCACCTATCCGCGATTTCGCAAGTTCCCTATATCATACAAACATCTCCAAACTCGATCTCG